>NC_086445.1:92330999-92630999 GCF_028390025.1 Pseudophryne corroboree | reverse complement strand
ACGTAAACTCTACCGTAAATACGCATACCGCGCCTGTGAGTGCACGCTATTGCGGGTATGCGCCTCCACGGGAGAGCGCACGCACGCGCAGCGCGGACCAGTGTGCGGTGCAAATATGGCAACGTGCATAGAGACATTTTTCTGACTTCGACAGTCCACCCTTTGGCAGTCAATAATAACTGCCACAAAACATTTAAGGAGAAAAATGTAAGTCAGGGGTTAATTGATTTCCATGGTGGGGTAAGGAAGAAGAGAGGAGTAGGTGTGAAAAGGGTATGACCTAGTGAGAAAGTAGAAGCATGTGTGTATGAGTCCATGTTTGGGGGGGTCATGTATCATCGTGCCGTACGTGTGGTAAATCAAGCTTCGAGGTATTGCGAAGTATACATTTGAATTCCTTCTTATCCCGTACTAAGGGTCTGTGGATGGGCTGTCAAACTCTACCGAGCTCATTTCGGCTATGGTTGTAACAAAATGGGGATGCACATTTTAATTGATGATACATGAATGGGGGAGGTATGTGGTTGCTGATATCTGTGCCTGTATTCCCTATCGTCTATGTGTGTTATTACCTGAGGGTTGTAGAGATGAAGATAAAGAACACTTATGGAGAATGCAATGATATTCTATGTCAGGGAAATGTACATCTGTCGTTGAGGTTGTGTTCGGTATCTGTTGAGAGTCGTCTTCTTTGCGCTGTATTGCTCCTTAGGCATGAGCAAATAGCTTTGTCTGAGCCATCAGATTTACAAAAAATGTTGGGCTAGCGTGAGTTTAAAAGTACTAGGGAAACTGGGGATCCATGGCAAAGTTCATCAAGTGTCCATATCATAGGTTGTCAAAACTTCATCTTTGGTCTTGTCTGTTGTCTTGTCTGTATACCGTCTCGTCAACTTCCTCGTCCAAGGGGTCTTTGTATCTTGGAGAAAAGCAGAAAAACAGGTGAAAGAAACGGACCGTATAATCGCATTTTTCATCACATTCTGGTTTCTATCATTGGGTCATAAATCAAATCCAGGTTAATTACAGTTTCCTCACTCCTCAAGCTCATCACTTTTGTACTTTGTTTGCACCTCATTAAAGCCTGCCCGCATCTAAATATCAATCCAATTGATATAACGACACCCAAGATACATAGTAGAAACTTTCCAACATCCATTATGACTCCTTGAGCCCATTCTCCCAAACCGGAGAACCAATTTCGCGGGTTCAACCATGACACCCAACCAGTCAGCTCATTACCTACAGCAGCAAGGGTGAGATTGTGTTTTCGACGAAATTCCCACTTTAATTGCAGAATATCGTCCATCTTTTGGTCTATGACCTCTACCGGATCCTCGGTGCTATTTGTGATATACGTGCAACACTTTATGCCGTACTGTGTTGCCAATGTAACACAATATCCGCCTGTTACTGCTGTAAGGTAATTAAGAACCATCCTATGCTGAACTAGTTCTGTTTTGTAAGCTTGAAGTTCTCTTCCAGTGTATCTAAACGTGTCATCATACATTTCAGTGATATTATCTAACAAATTGGCGAGTGCGGAAATGTATTTATAATTCATCACTCCTCGAGCGGTACGAGTGAAATCTAACGCTACCAGAACCTGAATCCCGGTGGATTCATGGATAAGATCAGAGGCCGGATGCTCTAACCTTTCTGACAGTTGTCTTTTAACTCGGTGCTCGTAATGAGTGTGAGTATAAGGAGCTTGGGCACCACGGTGTATGTCCTTCATTTTGTCATGTGTAACAGTCATCACTTCAGGCAATACTTTTCCAATATAACACAATCCTTCAGAGTTTGGGGCAAGCCACTTGTACGCCTTTCTCCCGCATATGAAATATGCATCATCGGGGAGAACATATGGGACGGAGAAGGACATGACCATGTTACAAACCTTCCAGGTGAAATCTCCTGACCCTAATTCTTCCATCTGCCTAATGCACGTATCGGTTTGTACGATATGTGCACAGTATCCTGGTGATACCTCTCCAACTCTAGTAATCCTATTTCCTAAGGTATATCGATACCGGAAAGATTTTCCTCTACTGGCTATGTGGCGTACGAGCTCTGTATCTGTAGGCATTCTATCTGCTCTATGTGAAAAGGTCATGGTAAGGTTGCTCCATGACACTTCCCAATTTCCCGGTTTTCTAGGATTGGAGATATTAAAACATAAGAGGGACCTATCCACATGGTATTGGTGGAGCTTCAAACTAGGAGGGCTGGAGATGTTAAACCTCCGGTCCACCGGTCTCCCACCACTTAGCTCAAGTACCTCCCCTAACGTTAAAGGAAATGGTACTAGCCCTGATTTGCTGTGACCCTGAGGTACTTGAGAGCATACCCAACAATCGGTCTTGTTTAATACGTTACCCACTAAGGAGTGATAGTCACTCAATGGATGCCGGTCCATATGGATATTAAAACTAGATTGGCATTTCTTTGTTACAGAGCCTACAGATACAACTTTCTTTTTGAACTAACATTCCTTCACAGTTGTTTACAAATAACATGGTTGTTAGATCGTGCCCGGTACTCGCCTTTGCTTGGTGATTGGGTTGCTATTGGAAATTTACACCTCCGTCTCAGTCATCAGGACCTTTCTGGATCCTTTCTCGACCTCACTGGTACTCTCACCGAAACAGACTGCTCTGGTCAACATCATGGTTAACGGGAAAAATCCATATCACAGTCTCTTGGGGCAAGTCCATCTTACAGGAGGAGAAAAGAAGAAATTTGTAAATGGGGTATAAGAAAATCAGTTTGAGGGGGAGAGAACTCGTTACGATAATAAGTTCTCTCGTCTTGTTGTTCTTCTTGTTCTGCTGTCCTCTCAAAGGTGTTGTCTCTCAGTCTTCAAAAACGATCATTCTGGTGATGCAATATTCCTTCCTAACCGACGATCTTTCTGTAAGGAGCAAAAATCTGGCATTACCATTGGTTAACACTTAGGGGTGACATACCATCTTTAAATCATGGAAACATGAGTGAGGAGAGAGAGAAAATAAAAAAAACAAAAGAGATAGAGAACAATTCATGTGCATATATACATTACATAACCCGACAATAACCACCAATAAGAGAAGAGAAACAAAGCATTTTTAAACGTTGTCAACATTAAGAAAACATTGTCAGACTATTAGGCTGTCGTATCTACGTGTCTAATGGTTTCCTTGAGCAGTCCCTCCCCACCAGCACTTGCATTATTCCACTGTCTGTATCTGGCCAGAATACATTGTGGTGGATAGGTCATGCTGGGGTTTGGTAGACTTCTGCAAGGACCAAGCGAATATGCAATGTTTGAATTCTTACCAATAATCGTCAGAGATGGGGATAGAGAGAGAAAGAAAAAAACATTTTTCACAAATACATTTACAACGTTTAACCTGGTCATTCCTGTGTCTTCAGTGAATGACCTCCCAATTTACTAACCGTTACCTCAGGCTTACCATCAGTTCTAATGATCACCTTTCCTGACTATATATTATGGGTGTGGCCCAAAATTCTTCCTATATGATCCCTGCTTGTAATTTGGTGTGTCATATTCATGCTCATTTTCATGTCTAGGGGGTCTAACTTTATGTGGGTTATTACAGTTACTGGCATAATGCCCTTCTCTTCTACAATGATAACAAACCCTGGGCTTCCTCCAAGTGTCAGTGAAATGGGGTCTTGGCTGATTTGATGCCTCCTCAAACGTTTGGATGCTCATCACCCTCAACCGCTTTCCCTGTACCTACCTGATTCCTTGTATACCATGATTATGTCGTTGTCTAGGGGGTTCATATACCTTCTGTGAATCTTTGATCATACACTTAGATCTTTCCTAGGATCTGGGTAATCAGACATGATTGATCTCAATTCTGTCCGGGACCAGGGATGGCGCATTGCACTGTCCTTGACGGGAATGGTTCCCTGATCGTCAGTCTTCCCATTGGGGACTGTGATCACCCTGACAGGACTAAACTCAATCACATCACCTTGTTTTGGTCTTACAATATGGGGTACATTTGTTTGTGCGTGATATAAAACATTGTACGTACCTGTGGACACGACCTCACCTGACCCTCCGTTAGGGGGTTTGATTATTGCCTTTACCAATTTGGTCGTGTCCACCTGGATGTCTTGTAGGATGGCTTCTGGAAGAGGTGCCGACATCGTTCTGGGCTCACTTTCTTGTTTGTATTCCTGAGGAAAGTTTAACATGGGGTGCGACTTGCATGGGTTAATAGTTGTACATTCAACAGTATTACAATAATCATTGTTACATTCATTACACTTATTCTTATTATCTATACTACAGTTGCTAAGAGCATTTTTATTGTTCCACTTTTGTGCTTTTCTCTCCGCAATCAACTCCTCTCCTGCTGCCATGTCTCTCCCCTCAAGATAAGAGTCAGAAAAGTCAATAGACTCTTTTTGTAATTCACTTTCCTGTTGCCATAACTGTAAATATTCATAATGTTTATTTTGTCTCTTCGTTGGTTCAACAAGACTTATCCTCCTCCTTAAATTTTGTAACACTACTGGACTAAAGCTACCTATTCTTGGGAATTTGTCCCTGTCTTGTACAGTCATTCTCTCCCATTCATCACATAAAACTTCAGCGTGATTTCCATATTTCTTACACATCACATATCGTGCCGACCCGATGGATCGGTTCTCTGAATCAACCTGAACCTGGGTTGATCGCCCCCTACCGGAACAAATGGCCCCCATAATCTGCAGGCGTTGCCTATTCCTCCTTGAATATCAAGGCTTTCAGCGAACCCTTACAAACAAACCAAGATGTCCTTGGGCAGGCCGGCGGTGGTGGTTTATCAAGTACCCCACTTACTTCTCGCCCACGTTGGCCTGTGCTGCAATCACTGTAGCCAGAGCTGCTGTACCCAACCTAGGGCCCCTGTGAACCTTTATTTACTGGGGCGCTTTCCCCAGCAAGTATCGGTTGTTGGATAGTTCCTGAGTGACCAGCGAACTTCCCTTCCCAAAAAAATAAAAAATTACACAAATCACGTCAGAATGTACAAATAGCGTTTGTGACCACTTTACTCTGATGGTATTAGGTCAGATTACTAACTACTGCACACAATTACGTGCGGTCCAATCGTTCAGTACACGAGCACTACTTGTCATGTACTGAAAGATCAATGGAATCGATGTTTCCGGCCGCGATTCCTTCAGCAAGAGCTTGTATGGCCTATATGGGTTCTGCACCAACACCCCAGGCGTTGTGCCACTGTACTTTTATAGCGGACCTCTTTGTCTATTTTACCTGTTACCTTATGACCTCCTGGTCTGTTACCTTATGACCTCCTGGTCTGTTACCTTATGACCTCCTGGTCTTGTTACCTTATGACCTCCTGGTCTTGTTACCTTATGGTCCGCTATACTCTAATGCTCAAATATTATTTAACCAGAGATGCCTCCCTAGCCACCGTATATGTCACTTACACGTATGTCCCTCGACGAGTACTCGGCTTTTCCTTTTGGTTCCACCTTTTAAATTGTATAAACACACTCACTCAACACATGTACACTTTGTTTCTATGTCTATTTCTGCGCAGAAATTGTCTTCAGGCCAAGAGTGTTACCAATTAGGAGCAGGATCTGTTAAACTAAATTTCAGATTTTCCAAAATAGATTTGCGTTATTTACCGCGTCGCGTTATCTACCGCTGTGCGTTAATTATCGCCTTTGCGTTACTTCACTTTATCACAACTTGAGCTACGTGGGCGTAACCGGACGCTACGTTGCGTAATGAACGCTGCGTGCGTCTGCCTTTTGGATTGCGTACGCTAGTCTTTGTTAGCGACACGTGTACGCAATGCAAAGGATCCACCGTAACACAATATATACTTTTATCAATGTAAATGATCCCTGATCATCTACCGCAATCCACACTGACTGCCTTGTTTTCCAGACAAGCCGTGTGTTGTTCTATACTTTAACTATTACCTCTACTATGAAATAACAGCAAATCTCCTTTTAGCACTTTCTATCAACTATAAAATTTGGCAAACAGGAATAGTGATATACGAAAAATGAAATACACAAGTGAAAAGAAATGCAGGTATGTATGCGTACGCAAGACAAAAGAAAAATAAGCAGTTTTAAAAAGACACAAGCGTTTTGTTCTTACTTCCGGTTACCGGATTCCTTCAGCACTCTTTATCTAAGCGAAGCAGACGCTTATCCCGTCAGCAACTGCGAGACGACCTCCCACCCTTTTGCTGGAGGGATAATGTCTGCTGATCTACCTAGTGCAGATATGAGAAGTATAGGACGAGTCCCCAATTGACAATACTAAATTCCTTTGTCGTATAAACAACCCTTTATGAAGCTAAGAACACTGTACGCTGTTTACTTAAGAAGTACCGTGATGGTACGCTATCTGCGTAGCGATCGCTCAGCCGTAGGCGAGACGCTCAAGCGTCACGTTCGCTCGCGGCCCAGTGATCACAGGACACGTTATTGGTTATGTCTAGGGGAATGATTCGCTGTAGCGTAGCTTACGCTCGAGACCACGAGGAGGTCACCAGCGATGCAGACGCTTACAACACTATACCTTTATGTTAAAACCTTATACCAATGAAATACACAGAATACCTTAATGTGAGTACAGGGTGTAAGTGCAACCTTGTGTAACCTGACTATCTACAAAGCTGCTTGAGCGTCACCGACGCTCAAGTGAACACTTAACACTATAGAAAATACACAGATACTGGTTTAGGTTCCAAGGCCTATTAACTGTATTATATCTAATATACTTGTAAAAAGGGGGTAACAGTACAAATGATACACTACAATATAACAGAGACTTCCTAACCACAGATCTAAACAATAAATACAAAAAGACAATACTACACTGACCTAAATGCAATACAGTACAATACTATAATACTATGAGAGATATAAGAGAAAAGAGGAGAGAGAGAGAGACGGAGAGACGGAGAGAGATGAGAGAAATTGGCTCACAATAACATTAAAAGACAATATGGTTGCAGCGAAGCTTACACATGTGAGGAACAATCGCTGCGCAGTTAATAAATGCTGAGAATCTTTGTTTAGAAAGTACTTGAGCTTACCTATGCTGCCTGTCCCTATATACACAACACCCAGCTACACAATCGTCCCTACAATGCCGCATGGGGCAGAAGCTAGACTCCATTTTGGGAAAAACTCCAATTGATTCCAAAATGTCCAAGCCTCAAAACAATGTATATGTTCTGATTTTACAATTCCAAACAATCTAAATCACCTTTCACAATTTCAAGCAAACACAGTATCTCTATAACCAGAGCATATGAGTTATCACAAGACCAGACCACCAGGTACTCACAAGTATCAGCCTGCCATTGCTACCAGCACATATTCAAAAGTACTGCATGGTGGTATTTATGATTAACAAGATCCCAGCTACCATCACAGATTCCACAGGGCACCAACACAAACACCCAACAATCATCCCAGCCAAGTTACAATATCCTATTTAAACCAGAAAGCAATATGTCTATATTTCCTTCTATAGCCATGTGATTCTATACTTAGCCTTTGGGAAGGAATTCTGTCCTGGGGATGTAGCCGCCATGCTGCTTGATGCTAGCTTAGTTCTGAGTGAGAGAGTCAGCCCTGTGATCTCCAGTGGGTATATCATACCTGCATTCCAGCTGTGGGGGGGTGTCAACCACAGGAAGTGTGTGTCCCTCCCAGCATGTGAGCCAGCTGCATCAGTGGCCTTGGTTATGTAACACAATGGGTGATGACCAACACATTCCTGTCTAGTGAGAAGCTATTGTTTGGCGAATACAAAACAGAATCCTGTCTCTGGGCTTTGTTCTATATTCATGATGTCCACTTTCAGTTGAGACAATGACATCTCAGCCCTTCTATAGCCATGTGATTCTATACTTAGCCTTTGGGAAGGAATTCTGTCCTGGGGATGTAGCCGCCATGCTGCTTGATGCTAGCTTAGTTCTGAGTGAGAGAGTCAGCCCTGTGATCTCCAGTGGGTATATCATACCTGCATTCCAGCTGTGGGGGTGTGTCAACCACAGGAAGTGTGTGTCCCTCCCAGCATGTGAGCCAGCTGCATCAGTGGCCTTGGTTATGTAACACAATGGGTGATGACCAACACATTCCTGTCTAGTGAGAAGCTATTGTTTGGCGAATACAAAACAGAATCCTGTCTCTGGGCTTTGTTCTATATTCATGATGTCCACTTTCAGTTGAGACAATGACATCTCAGCCCTCATTCTCCTGTATACAAATCCAGCCCCATTTGTAAACACAGGTGTTGGCCTTCCTCATTGAGTCTCAAAAGCTCAGTGTAATTAAAGACTATTGTACTCCGTCTGCGGGAAAGATACTGATTTGGAGTACAATTGATCTTCAATTACTATTCCTGTGTTTACCTTATGCATGTGTAGATATGAGGCCCTCTTAACATGCAAACTATTGTTTGGGGGATCTCTGAGGTCAAAGAGACATTTGAGACCTACTGATGCCTGTCTCCAACTGTTCAGATGCATGACTAAGTAAGGACAAATAATAATAAATAAATGGACATAACTTCTTATGTCCATAACTATTCGCACGAGCAATTAATCTGCTCCAAACCAACACCGGAATATTGCTATTTAAATACTCTTCCGGTAGGTACCAAACACCACTGTCTGACTCCTGTTAGACCCTTCGCACAATACAAAGAGGGATTCCTCCGTTCAGGGACATTCTATATTAACCAAACTTTCAGAATCTATCAAAGGGACCATAATCTATAAACTACATTAATTGTGAAAATATGTAACGAATGAGTCGCACGCTACGACTACGTAAACTCTACCGTAAATACGCATACCGCGCCTGTGAGTGCACGCTATTGCGGGTATGCGCCTCCACGGGAGAGCGCACGCACGCGCAGCGCGGACCAGTGTGCGGTGCAAATATGGCAACGTGCATAGAGACATTTTTCTGACTTCGACACACAGTTCGGAGATTCTCCCCCGGCGCTCATCCCCTTCCCCATAAAAATATTTCTACACTCACTGGGTCGAGTCAAGGTGATCTCCTTCACCTACTCGTACCTTCTTCAAACAGTACATGAAGACCCGCTCTCGAATCTTCGGGAGAGCTGGGAGTGTGATTTGGGTCCCATAGATGGGGAAGATTGGGAGGGCGCTCTGGGCAACCCGAGCCAGGTCACCAAATCGCTGCGGTTTCAGCAGATACAGCTTTTCATTCTGCATAGATCATACATGACACCGAGCAGGCTGGCCAGATTTAGGTCTGATAGCGCTGATGTTTGTCCCAAGTGCGGGGTTGCCGGAGGCACATTCTGGCACCTCACATGGGAATGCCCGTTGCTGCAGGTGTTCTGGGCTGGGGTCGGGTCGATTCTGGAACATACGGGGATACCGAGAGGTTTGTTGACTCCGAGATTTTGTATTTTGGGGGTGGGAGATCCTGACTATGGGTCCAGTTGGGAAAACATGTATGCCCGCAGTATGTGCGCTCTTGCAAAGGTGTGTATTGCGCGGACATGGATGGCCCCGCGTCCTCCCACGATACCTGCTTTCAAAGGATTGGTAAACGACACCCTATTAAAAGAACGATATGTATATATGAAATATAATGCCCTTACCAAATACGAGAAGATATGGTCTCCCTGGATCAATTCCACATACTCCTCCCTTGCCCTTCAGATTTAGAGGGCATAGGCCCTCGCTGCGTTGCGCTATGTGGGCCTTGGGGCGCTGGGCCGAACCTTTATCTCTCCTTTAACGTAGTTGTTTAATTATCTAGCTGCCACACCACGCCATACACACCTTGGCTTGACTAGGCTTGAGTTCGTTTTAAGGGGTTTTGTTTGGGTGTAGAGGGGTTGTAGGCTATATTAGGCCTACTAGACGGGATAATTACAATAAAGGTTAGGGGAGAAACTATCTAAAAAACGTTAAGTATGTGAATTACGATCTGAGTACAGACTTCAGAAAAAATATGTATATGGTGGGGAAACTGCATGGGAAAAGCAATACGGGGAATGTTATTCGTATATGTATACTTTTGGAAACAAATGCGACTCAGAATATTGTGTAATACCACACGTGCTTCCCAGTGTGCACTGAAATGTCTGTATCTTTATTATGCTGTTGAATAAAAAATTACTCTATTAAAAAAAAAAAAACTATTTACCCTGCATGGTGAGACTGACAGTTGCATAAAGGAAACCTTAATAGGAAAATGTCATATACAGTATCAAGTTATTGTCTCCTGGTTATTGCAAAAAACAATATAATAAATATAAACAAATGTAAATAAAATCCAATAGAAATACCCCTAATGTATGTATAACAATGAGACAGCAGTGATGTAAGTAATAAATCATGTAACCAGATAGCGGCTGCTCAGAATTATGTAATAATAATAGCAGAGCGCTGAGAATTACGGAGCTTTGTGACTCGGCCACAATTCATGCTGATCATTAAGGTGACACTTTGCTCTTACATGTCTGCATAAATATACCTGGGTTTATGTAATGGGCTGGTGCAGCGGTTTCTGTCATCCCATTCCTCCTGCAATGTTGTTGTAAGCAATTTCACAGCACTCTGCTGCGGGAACTGATTCATCTTGTTTCTCCATATCACATTTCAAAGAATCACTGCACAAACAAGATCAAAAGATCCTATCGAAGTAGGTTATGGTAAATGGATATGGTGCCGTATACAGCTATTATAAATTGTTTGCGTACAGCCTTTTAATTCATATGGTAAGAAATGTGCTCTTTTGTTGTTTACAAAGGCTATTAAATATTTAATTCTGCTGTAATATACTGTTACAGGTTGAGGAGTATCCCATATCCAAAAATTCCGAAATACGGAATTTTTTGAGTGAGAGTGAGATAGTGATATCTTTGTTTTCTGATGGCTCAATGTACACAAACTTTTGTTTAATGCACAAAGTTATTAAACATATTGGCTAAAATGACCTTCAGGCTGTGTGTATAAGGTGTATATGAAACATAAATGCATTCTGTGCTTAGACTTGGGTCCCATCGCCATGATATCTCATTATGGTATGCAATTATTCCAAAATACAGAAAAATCTGATATCGAAAATACTTCTGGTCCCAAGCATTTTGGATAAGGGATACTCAACCTGTATTTAAATAGTGCAGAAGGAACCATCTTAATGATACTTACCTACTCTGCTGGAAGGTCTTGAAGACTTTTTTTGATAGTTCACGGGACACATGGAAGAGTAAGTGGACCACCCCAATCCCACCCACTTCCTACTAAAGTGGGCAGGATGAGGAGAATAATAGCAGGAATCACAGGTCCACAGGGAGGGGGTGGGGTAGTATGATGCAGTTCTACAAGAATCACACCAGTTTAGTCCGGCCCCCTCCCAGCTGACACAATCCACATAATTTTGTCATAAAAGGGATGTGGCCTAATGACATGAAGAGCCCGTCACGGAGTGGTCATCTGCATCTCTTCTCCAGGCTTCTTCCAGAGAGGAGAAATAAAACTCTGGCAAGTACGTCTATATGGGTATATGCCTCTTACACATATTAGTGTTGGACTGAGCTATAAAGGACACAACAGGAGAGTGCAATGGTGAGGGCTTAGAAAGATGCGTGTGTGACGCGATGTAGCTGCATTGCGTCACTAAAGCGACATGACTATCTGCCAGAGTGGATGCGTGGTCAGTCCATGGAGGACGTAGTGGACCCTTAGTTAATACGTAAAAGTATTCTCTGCAAATATAGCCATTCACTTACACTCAACTAGTTTTAGCCCTGGATCCATCTCTATCCCTCCGACCGTTCAACACGTCCTCGCTTTGGCTGTGCTCCCTGATACCAGTGCTGCGTACACTGTAGTGTCAGGCAGAGCTGTTTTCTTAGAGTACATATTTTAATAAACTCCTAATGGCTGGTAATCACTGCAGTTAAGAGACCTTTTTGGCATATACCTTCCTGTGGTGTAACTACACTCCATTATGGTATACGCTCCTCTCTCACCTACCTTTTCAGGATGGACTCTCGTTAGCAATCTGAACTAATTTCTCTCCTGCACTGGGCAACTAACAGCTGCAACATTCAGAATTCCTAAAAGCAGATACACCCACAGTTTTCTTATGCCATCAGTGTTGGACCCTTCTGTGCTCTCACCCACCCTGTTCACTGGGTCTCAGCACACAGGGGAGCAGCAGAAACAAGAAGACACTTCCTAACATTACTAATGGCGTCATGCGGGGCGGAGGAGAGGGGGGAGGAGAGAGAGCACCCGGGAGTAACCCTGCCCACAAATGCTGGCTACTTACTTTGCAAATAAATCCTCTATGTGTGCAAAATCGCAATACTATCGATGCATGTGCTTTGTGCTACTTTGGCGCATATGTTATAGTAAAAAATTCCTCTCACTGCGTACAACGTTGGCACTCCGTACATCTCTGAATCAAGCGCAGAGGGGCATGTGTAATGGGGTTCGAGTTTGCCGGAGGAGCTGACTTTTTTTTTTTTAAAGGGGCAATCATTTACAAGGCAAACTATGCTTTGTAAACGATTGCCGCTTTAGAAAAACGTCCAAGAACAGCCGGCATTCCGCTCCTCCGGTGTGGGTGTATCTGCTTTGAATTATCTACTGGTAATGCAGACAGAGACGTATGCATGTTTGGTTTATTGTTTACAGTACATGCTGTTTAAAGTCTTTAATTATGAATACCTATTTATCGACTACCGTTAAATCCTTTTGCAAATTTTTTTCTTCTAGAGATGGTGAGATTATGAGGAGATACAAGTGGTCGTTGTTATAAATTGTAGAAAATGTTCACTTGTGACTGGTTTACACGCACGTATTGCATCCTTGTATGCCAGAGGCGTTTTAACAGAGGAGGGGGCCTGTGTGCACCTCCGGGTGGGCCCCTCCTCTGTACGTCACAGTATACTCCAGTATTGTGCCGGAGTCTATGGCGCATGTGCAGGTCTCCAGAAACATGGCGATCGCCATGTTCCGGAGACCAAAATCACTACTACACATGCGTTACGGCCATTTTGGTGGCCATTTTTGCCACGACTGCAGCGCCCCCCGCTGGACTCCGGAAAGGTAAGTATTAAAAATGGGTGCAGTGTGCGTGGTGTGGGCCCCCCCTGGACCCAGGGGCCCCTGTCCACCACATACATTGCACCCATTATAGAAACGCCTATGTTGTATACCTTTGTCACCATGTAATTTATTTCAAAATCATTTGAGGTTTCTTTAACTAGCAAGAGCTCCAGCAGCAACTGACGAGAAGAATGTGCAGTTGTTTTTTTATACTAATTCTGGGTCACTGATAACAATAATAATGGTTACAATTGTTGATTAGTTCTACTTTACAAGACACAGTACTGAATCCAGGGCTGGTGCAAGGTCTCTCTGCACCTTAGGCAAAGCTTCAGCCGTGCGCCCCCTAACCTGCAAAGTCCCCTCACCACCATCACCTCCCGGAGGGGAGGATGCAGGTGGTCACTAGGTGGGCTGGGGTGGAGTGAATCATTATACATACTGTATATATATATATATATATATATATATATATACAGAGATAAGGGATAACACTCAAGGACGTTTAAAATTTAAAAGTATATTGTAAACAAGTCACAAAAATTTGTGACTTTGCTCACAATATACTTTCACTTTAATAGTCCTTGAGTGCAGTCTTTTTTTGTATGTATGTATACAGTGCCTTGCTAAAGTATTCACCCCCTTTGCATTTTTCATGTTTTGTTGCCTCACAACCTGGAATTAAAATGGATTGTTTGAAGCATACTTGCCTACTTTTGAAAACTAGTTTCAGGGAGATTTTAGTCGGCATCAGAACGCGCACGGACCTCTGTTTAGGGGGCGTGTCATTCTCCACCCAAAGGGCGTACCTATTGCCTCTTAGGGGTGTTCTGCAGTGGCAGGTATTAATTTAAGTGCAGCGTGCTTCCAGAGAGGGGTTTTGTATGGGTGGCATGTGCAATTGTAAAAATTGCTAATTTACATTGCACCCAAGTCAGAATTATTCCCAGTATGTGACAATGGTTGACTCAACAAAAATGAGTCCTGAGTAATGAGTATTTTTAAAACCTCCACTGTTTGGGCACCCCGGTGGGCAGTGCCATCCTACAGAAACACATGGGCAGTGCCATCCTACACACACACACACACACACACACACACACACACACACACAGGCAGTGCCATCCTACACACACACACACATACACACACACGGGCAGTGCCATCCAACACACACACACACGGGCAGTGCCATCCTGCACACAGGGGCAGTGCCATATTACACACACACACACACACACACACACACACACACACACACACACACACACACACACAATGGGAGCAGCACCATCCTACACACACACACACACACACACACACACACACACACACACACACACACACACACACACTGGGGGCAGTGCCATCCTAAACACACACATTGGGGGTAGTGCCATCCTGAACACACACACTTGGAGTAGTGCCATCCTGAACACACACACACACTGGGGGCATTGCCATATTACACACACTGGGAGCAGTGCCATCCACACACAGGGGGCAATGGGTGGGCAGAACTATGTAGCCCTGTGTGTGTGGGGTATGGCTGTGGATAGAAGTAGGATGAGCATTGTAAATGACCAGATGTAAGGAGTGGGTGGGGGCAGGTGAGTACGTAGTAGCAGGGAAGGTGAGCACACAGTGTTATGGGAGGAAGAGAGGAGCTGGGGATTACCAAGTGGCGGGGGAGGAGGTATTCACTCACTATGTGGTAGGAGGCGTCACTGCTGCTCTCAGCTGTCCTCCTGGCTCCCTGGCGGGCCGTTGCTGTCACAGCGCTGGGCGGCTCTATGATTACTGCAGAACAGTACCACGGCCAACATTTTGCTCCCTCTGTGCGGGACATGTGGTACTACACTGCCCAATCACTGCCCAAAAATGTCATCACTAGAGGCAGCATGTAATCAGCTGCTGTGTCTCCAGCTAGGCTGCTGTTTCCTGCTGCTAAATGCTATGTACTGGTCTCCAGGAAAATGGTTACCTGTGCATGCATTACAGTCCGTACGCAGCGCAGTGAATAATCCAGGGGATTTACGTGGTGTGTCGGGGAAACGTGAGACTCCACTGTGATCCGGGAGTCTCCCGCAGGATGCGGGAGGGTAGGCAAGTATGGTTTGAAGGTTTGCATCAATTCATTCACAGAACAACTTTGACAATGTTTTTTTTTATTTTATTGTGAAGCAAACAACAAATAGGACAAAATAACAGAAAACGTCAGCGTGCATAACTATTCACCCCCCTAAAGTCAGTACTTTGTAGAGCCACCCTTTGCGGCAATTACAGCTGCAAGTCGCTTTGGATAAGTCTCTATGAGCTTGCCACATCTTGTCACTGGGATTTTTGCCCATTCCTCAAGGCAAAACTGCTCTAGCTCCTTCACGTTGGATGGTTTCCGCTTGTAAACAGCAATCTTCAAGTCTGACCACAGATTCTCAATTGGATTGAGATCTGGGCTTTGACTAGGCCATTCCAACACATTTAAATTTTTCTCCTTAAACCACTCGAGTGTTGCTTTAGCAGTATGCTTCAGGTGATTATCCTGCTGGAAGGTGAACCTCCTTTCAATTCTCAAATTACAGGCAGACTGAAACAGGTTTTGCTCAAGAATATCCCTGTATTTAGCACCATCCATCTTTCCCTTGACTCGAAACAGTTTACCAGTCCTTGCTGCTGAAAAACATCCCCACAGCATGATGCTGCCACCACCATGATTCACTGTGGGGATGGTATTCGTGGGGTGATGGGATGTGTTGGGTTTGCGTCAGACATAGCGTTTTCCTTGGTGGCCGAAAAGTTCAATTTTAGTCTCATCTGACCAGAGCACCTTCCTCCATACATTTGGGGAGTCGTCCACATGCCTTTTGGCAGACTCAGAAAGTGCCTTCTTCTTTTTAAAACTAAGTAATGGCTTTTTTCTGGCCACTCTTCCATAAAGCCCAGCTCTATGGAGTGTATGGCTTATTTTGGTCACATGCGCAGATACACCAGTCTATGCTGTGGTACTCTGCAGCTCCTTCAGGGTTACCTTTGGTCTTTGTGCTGCCTCTCTGATTAATGCCCTCCTTGCCCGGTCTGTGAGTTTTGGTGGCCGGCCCTGTCTTGGCAGGTTTGTTGTGGTACCATGTTCTTTCCATTTGAAGATGATGGATTTGATGGTGCTCCGGGAAATCATCAAAGAGTTGGATATTTTTTTATAACCCAGCCCTGACTTCTCAACAACTTTGACCCTGACTTGTTTGGAGAGCTCCTTGGTCTTCATGGTGTGATGCCTCTTGCTTAGTGGTGTTGCAGACTTAGATTGCACACAGGTGGACTTCATTTCACTAATTAAGTGACTTCTGAAGGTAATTGGTTGCACCAGAACTTTTGAGGGGCTTCATAGCAGAGGAGGTGAATACATATGCACATGCCAATTTTCAAATTTTTATTTAATACATTTATTTTTTATATACATTCTTCTCATTTCACTTCACCAATTTAGACTATTTTGTGCAGATCCATCACCTAAAATTCAGATTAAAAAAAATTAATTAAATTACAGGTTGTAATGGTAAAAAGCCAAGGGGGGTGAATACTTTAGCAAGGCACTGTACATGCTAGCCAGCATGTTAGGAATCGTATAGAATACTGAGGCCAATTACACATATATTTTTTTAATGTAGAGTATATACTGTATATGGGGTCTTATAGGGATAATTATTTGGGGTTGGGTATGGGATGCCGGAGGTCAGAATACTGACAGCAGCATTCAAACCACCGTAATTCCGACATTTTGAATGAAATTAATTAACCTTACCCATTCCCCGAACCCTCCTTCCTGCAGCCTAAGCCTAACCCTCCCTGCCATACTAACATTCAGGATGCCGCCTCTCGGGATTCTGGCGTCGGCCTTCTGGCAGGTGTCAGGATTCCGTTGTCAGTATTCTGAACACCAGCATCCCATCCACCAAGATGCCAACTACATCCCTTTAATTGCATTTCATACCCAACCTTCTCACAGATGGCATATTCAATTGCACTGTGCAAATGATCAAATAGACTTATAGGGGTAAATTTATGAAAGGACAATTTTAATCAATTTCAAACCGATCTAAATCAAATTAAATAGATGTTGTATCTTAGGGGCTAAAATGCAAATTTACTTGCAAACAATGGCCCTCATTCAGGTTGTACGCAAAAGTCAGAAAATCGCTAATTTTCAGACTTCTGCGCATAGGTGCGTCACATCACACCCAGCCGCTCCGATGGAAATAATGGTTTCAGACAACCTGCGTTTGCAGCCGGGCTGTGAAGGCAGGGGTTATTCACAGTTGCTGCCACCACAATGTAATTGCAGAGCGATCGCAATTAGATTGCGGTCTCAGCCGCTGGGCAGCGGGTAGCATGCTGGGCGCCTTTGCCCTGCACTGGGCATCCCCCAGCATGCAATAGAATGACCCTGAATAGGGTCCAATGTTTTTCTTACTTTTTGAATGTTAATAATTGTGTCATTTATCCCCTGAAACAAAAAATCGATTTACATTGATTTGAAATAGATTACAATCAACCTTTAGTAAATGTACAACTTAGGCTGTGTACATGCTTGGCGATGTCACATTAGATGTGACATCGCACAAGATCCCTTCCGCAAACGATGTCGTTCATATACACTGAACAATGGGGGTCATTCCGACCCGTTCGCACGCTGCTGGTCTTCGCAGCGGTGCGAATGGGTCGGGACTGCGCCTGCGCGGTGGCTGCAATGCGCACGCGTGTCGTTGCTCAGTGATGGCTGTCACTGGGCAACGACCAGAAGAACAAAGAAAGCGATCGCTGGCGGGATAGCAAGAAGATTGACAGCAGAAAGGCGTTCCAGGGTGACAATTCACCGTTTTCTGGGAGTGGTGAGTCCAATGCAGGCGTGTCCAGGCGTTTGGAGGGCGGATGTCTGACGTCAATTCCGGGACCTTCGTCGCTGGATCCGTCGCACAGGGTAAGTAACTGTTACCCTGGTCTAGTTCTACCCAAAACTTTTTTTGCATAGCAGCCCTGCTATGCAAAAAAGCCCTCCCCCATAGGCGGCGTCGAGTTGATCGCACGGGCAGCAAAAAGTTGCTACCTGCGATCAACTCGGAATGACCCCTAATATCGTTTGTGTCTCGTCAGTGATGGCATGCACCACATCCAGGTACATGCTGTCTTGTACAATGGTGGTCATTCCGAGTTGATCGCTAGCTGCATTTGTTCGCAGCGCAACGATCAGGCTAAAAAATGGCAGTTCTGTGCATGCGTATGCAGCGCAATGCGCATGCGCGACGTACGGGCACAATGAATGATGCAGTTTTGCACAGGGTCTAGCGATGCATTTCAGTCGCACTGGTGGCCGCAGAGTGATTGACATGAAGTGGGCATTTCTGGGTGCCAACTGACCGTTTTCAGAGAGTGTTTGGAAAAACGCAGGCGTGCCAGGGAAAACGCAGGCGTGGCTGGGCGAACGCTGGGCGGGTGTGTGACGTCAAATCCGGAACTGAATAGTCTGAAGTGATCGCAAGCGCTGAGTAGGTTTTGAGCTACTCTGAAACTACACAAAAAATGTTTGCAGGCGCTCTGCGATAAAAACGTTCGCACTTCTGCTAAGCTAAAATACACTCCCAGTGGGCGGCGGCATAGCGTTTGCACGGCTGCTAAAAACTGCTAGCGAGCGAACAACTCGGAATGACCCCCAATATCTTTAGATTTCAAGTTAAAACTAAATATGTTCTACCTTGTTACAAACCCGCAGGAGCATCGTTAACAACTTAAGACTATACACTTGTTGATGTGGACGATATATCGTCCGATCATCGGGTGCACATTTGCAAGTGTGTGTACGGAGTCCTAGTCTCAGTGTAGCATAAAATAAATCCTAACTTTTATTTTGTATTTAATTTTTATTCTAATTTTGTATTAAACACCTGATGTACTGTGTGCACAGAAGAGCGCTCCTACACTCCTACAAGCAAATACAGTGTAATGAATGGCATTTTGTCTCTGTGTAAACAGATCTCATTAACAGTAAAACAGTTTTTGCATTCACAGGTTTTTTTTTTCTCATGAATAGCGTATTTTACATTCATTTTCATTTGAAAAAAATAAAATAAAATCTGTCTGGCTCGGTAAATTAAATGACAAAATTCTTCATTTTACACTTTGATAGAACATGGACAGGAAAGGGGTTGTAATTATATAGACAGACTGTTTGTTATTACCCACTCTTGGTTTTTTTTCACTGTTGTTTGCAATTGTTTTGTTTAATGTTATCACTGTTTCCAATTGTAAAGCACAACAGAATATGCTGCGCTATATAAGTAGCTATTAATAAATAAATAAACAAATAATAAGCAGGGCCATCAACAGAAATCTTGGGGCCCGGTACAAAAGGTATCTCTGGGGCCCCCACAACCCTCCTTGACACCCATTTTAATGCAGAGGGTAGTGTTAAAAAAAATAGTACATGCTTGTATGTATATCTATCTATCTATCTATCTATCTATCTATCTAAATATCTATCTATATATATATATATATATATAAACACACACACAAGCACAGGTGCCCAAACCAAACCCAAAGCCCCACACTCCTGGAAAGCTGGGCGCACACACTTACCAACACACAACTGCTGGTGCCGTGATACAGACCAGGTTCCGAGTCCCCACAACAAGACTGCCTGAGTGTGTCTGCGTGCTGGCTTTGCAGTCTTTAGCCGCAGTCCTGCTCCTACTTTACCGCTCCTCACATCACAGCAGAGGCAGGGCGGGCAGGGAGGAGAGGAGGGGATAACATCACTGCACACAGGGACTGGCTGCCAGAGTTCCGGACAGCTGACATGGGGGCTCGTCTGGGGTCTGTGGGAGGTTCTTAGCAAAAGGAAATAAATCTGCACAGGATACAATAATTTTGTTCAGTGAATTTAGAGGTATTATTAATAAACCAACATAGAGGCTTACTGAAATAATAAGTTCAGCAAATAGTTGGTGGTGCTCCAGAAAAATAGTTATGACAACTATAAAACAACGGATATTGTCCTTTGGAAAAGACAAAGAACCAAAAAAAGCAACTATAGGCCTTTTCCTGGGCACACTTGAAAAATTGAAATGATGAAATTATAAAAAAATAACTTTTATTGATATATACTTTAAGTATACTCTAAGTATATATCAATAAAAGTTATTTTTTAATAATTTCATCATTTCAATTTTTCAAGTGTGCCCAGGAAAAGGCCTATAGTTGCTTTTTTTGGTTCTTTGTCTTTTCTAAAGGACCATATCCGTTGTTTTATGTCTGTGGGAGGTTACCATGGGCAGGGCGAGGGAAGGGGGGGCGCCGAACGATGAAAAGTGGTATTAGAAAATGCTTTTAACTACACAGAATGCGCGATCTATACAATTATTTAAATCCATGACATGTTGCTGCCACCACCGCACTGCCGCAACTGGACCTTGGGGCCCCTCACAATGTCGGGGCCCGATCAAGTCTATTTGATCGGATGTCCCCTTTGACCCCTCTCTCGTCGGGCCTGATAATAAGTGTGCAGTAAATAAAAATGGCTTACTATCTGAATATCAATGGAGAGTTATTTATCGATGGGTATGGGTGACTGGCCATCGGGATCCCGGAGGTCAGCATACCGACGCTGGGATCCCGGCCACCAGGGGGGCGAGCGCAACTAAGCCCCTTGTAGGCTCGCTGCACTCGCCACAGGTTCTATTACCACTCTATGGGTGCCGTGGACACCCACGAGTGGGAACAGTCCTCGGACCCCTGCCGGCATTCTGGTGTCTGGGATCCCGGCGTCAGTATACTGACCGTCGGGATCCCGACCACTGGGATGGGGACTACATCCCTTTATTTATATAGTGCATGCATATTAACCACTTAATTGATAATTCTTTTACTCAGAACTGCTCAGAAATTGAAATTTTTTTCATGAGTGAATTTGGTGAAGAACGTGCATATAAACTTAGCAAAAATTAATGCATTAAAAATAGATATGTGTTTTGGTTTTGGCTCTGGTTCCATACTCGTGTTTTGGATCTGGATTGGTTTTGCCAAAACCACCCTTTTGTGTTTTGGTTTTGGATCTGGATGATTTTTGAAAAAAAACATAAAACATTTTGATCCGAGGTGGCTCGATGACTAAGCTAAGCGACACAAGTGTGCGGCATAAACATCTGGCCCATCTAGGAGTGGCACTGCAGTTGCAGACAGAATGGCAGATTTAAAAAAACTAGGCCCCAAACAGCACATAATGCATAGAAGAAAAGAGGTGCAATGAGCTAGCTGTATGACTAAGCTCAGCGACACAAGTGTGCGGCACAAACAACATGGGACGTGCTGAAATTTACCCAGATGTAATACACGCACAATATTGGTGGCACAGGAGAGCGTACCCCTAAACCACACACGGCAAAACCTGTAAAATGAATTTGGATAATAATAAACCTTTTATTTGGAGCTATTATAATGATATGCAGCACAAGCGAGCGTACCCATACACCACACAGGGCAAACCCTGTAAAAATTATTTGGATAATAATATAAGTAATGTATATAACCCTTTTATTTGGAGTAAGTAATATACAGTACAGGACACCACCACTGGACTTATGGCAGCACAAGACACCACCACTGGACTGATGCAGCACAAGACAGCACCACTGGACTTATGGCAACACAAGACACCACCACTGGACTGATGCAGCACAAGACAGCACCACTGGAGGGTGTAGAAGGGTATGCCGGCAGCCGGGCTCCCGGTGGCCAGCATACCGGCGCCGGAATCCCGACCGCCGGCATACCGACAGCTGGGCGAGCACAAATGAGCCCCTTGCGGGCCCATCTAGGAGTGGCACTGCAGTGGCAGACAGGATGGCACTTAAAAAAAGTAGGCCCCAAACAGCACATCATACAAAGATGAAAAAGAGGTGCAATGAGGTAGCTGTATGACTAAGCTAAGCGACACAAGTGTGCGGCACAAACAACATCGGACGTGCTGGAATTTGCCTAGATGTAATACCATACTTACCGACATTGCATTTCTCCTCTCCGGGAGAAGCCCGGAGAGGAGACGCTCCAGGTGTCTTCGGGGGGCGGGGCCGGACGGTGACATCACTACGCCCCGCCCTTGCAATGGGAAATGCAGCGATTTGCTGGTCCACGGGAAGGAGGCGGGGCTAAAATGACGCGATTTGCGTCATTTTAACCCCTTCTCCACCCAACGGTTATCTCTCCATCCTGCTCGCATCACTAGGGTGCGAGCAGGATGCGGGAGACCTGCCCACTCTTCCGGGGGTGCGGGGGGCTACCCCAAAAAACGGGAGCCTCCCGCAGCTTCCGGGAGAGTAGGTAAGTATGTGTAATACACGCACAATATTGGTGGCACAGGAGAGCGTACCCCTAAACCACACACAGCAAAACCTGTAAAATTTATTTGGATAAAAATAACCCTTTTATTTGGAGCTATTATAATAATATGCAGCACAGGCGAGCGTACCGCTACACCACACAGGGCAAACCCTGTAAAAATTATTTGGATAATAATATAAGTAATGTATATAACCCTTTTATTTGGAGTAAGCAAATACAGCACAGGACACCACCACTAGACTTATGGCAGCACAAGACACCAACACTGGAGAGTGTAGTAGGGTATGCCGGCGGCCAGCATACCGGCGCCGGAATCCCGACCGCCGGCATACCGACAGCTGGGCGAGCGCAAATGAGCCCCTTGCGGGCACAGTGGCGCACTATGTGTGCCACGCTATCTATTTTCCCTCCAGGGGGGTCATGGACCCCCAAGAGGGAGAAAAGGTGTCGGTATGCCGGCTGTCGGGATTCCGGCGTCGGTATACTGTGCGCCGGGATCCCAACAGCCTGCAAACTGAAGACCAACCCCACTGGACTGGACTTATACGGCAGTACCCCGTGGACTTATACGGCAGTACCCCTGGACTTGTACGGCAGTGTCAGACAGGATGGCATTTTAAAAAAATAGTCCCCAAACAGCACATGATGCAAAGAAGAAAAAGAGGTGCAAGATGGAATTGTCCTTGGGCCCTCCCACCCACCCTTATGTTGTATAAACAGGACATGCACACTTTAACAAACCAATCATTTCAGCGACAGGGCCTGCCACACGACTGTGGCTGAAATTACTGGTTTGTTTGGGCCCCTACTGTTAGGTGTCGCGGTCCGTGGCGCCGCTCGGTCTGCTTCCGAGCGACGCTCACGGCCGCCGCACCTCTCTCCCTGCCCGCCCGGCGCCTAGCAACGCCAGGACGCCGTGCGTACTGTAGCCGCCGGGTCCCTGGCAACGCTAGGACGCCGGGCGTCCACAGTCACTGGGTCCATAGCAACGGGGACGCCATTGGCGGACCGCGTTCGCCGTTGCCAGATAAAGATTGATTAGTTGCTCGTGCAGCAGGGCAGCTGCACGGCAACTAGTAATTAGGGTCTGGGGGCTGGTCTTGCTGGCCCTCTTGTCATTGGCCAGCAGGGCCTTTTTATGGGAGCCAGCACACTACAGCCTCGCCGGTGATAGCTTCCTGTATGCTGTTCCTGCCTTGCAACGTCCGTTCCTGGTCAGCTGTATCTGGTCGATCCTGCTCCCTGCGCTCCTGAGTCCTGGAGTTCTGAAGCCGGTCCTGGGAATCCTTCCTGTCCAAGTGAACCTGTTGCAGTCATCTGGGGGTTCTCGCTTGTTGGGGTTCTCTCCCGGTTTCGTGAGTAGCGGCTTCTGCGGCGTGCCGCACATATATTTAGTTTTAGGGCAGTTAGTAGCCCCTAGCTTTCTGTTTGCTTTAGTTAGAGGTCCCCTTGTTATTATCCTGTCTCGGCTCACGCCTTGTCTCACTCTAAGACCTGGGGGCATCGGAGTTGGGCAGACCGAATCCGCCCTTCAAACGCGGCTGCCGTGGGCCCAAGAAACCATAGTCACTCAGGCGTGAACTGACCACATGGGTAAAACAATGGAGGTAGGGTGCTAGGGGCTATTCCCGTACCATCCCATATTTCAGCGTCACGTCCTGGTGCTCTGGACTTACTACGCAACATCTCTCTAGTTCTGAGCATCAGGAACGTAACATTATCACCGGCCCAAAAAACAAAAAGAAAAAATATAAAGAGTTATTTGTTTTTGGTGGGCCTTGAAATTCGGCCTCATGAATCCGGCAGTATTAGGACCGAATCCCAGCCAGCTTTTGGCCAACCAGATTCAGGAACTAACTCAGATGGTTCAGGATCTTACTCTTCGGGTGAGATCGCAGGAAGATCTTTTGCGAGCCTCCCCGAGTATGATTCCAGAACCAAAGATGCACCTTCCTGACCGTTTTTCAGGTAACCGAAAGGATTTTTTTAATTTCAAGGAAGCTTGTAAGCTTTATTTTCGTTTAAGGCCCCGATCCTCTGGTACTGAGTCTCAACGGGTCGGGATTGTGATGTCATTACTACAAGGCGATCCGCAAACCTGGGCTTTTGGGCTAAAAGCCGATGATGTTGCCTTGCTTTCTGTAGATACTTTTTTTAAGTCCCTAGGCCTTTTGTACGATGACCCTGATAGGGAAGCGTCGGCTGAGAGCCACCTGCGTGCACTTAAGCAAGGGAAAAATCCAGCAGAAGCGTATTGTACCGAGTTTTACCGTTGGTCGAACGACTGTGGCTGGAATGACCCGGCCCTGCGCAGTCAGTTTCGCCTTGGTTTGTCTGAAGTTATTAAAGACAGTCTCCTTCAGTACCCCGCTCCAGAGACTTTAGACAAACTCATGGAGCTTGCTATTAAAATTGATCGTCGTCTCCGGGAGCGGAGGGCTGAAAGAGGAGCTAGTTTCAGGCCTAGTCCATGTGTGTATACTTTCCCTGAGGACGTCGAGGAGCCCATGCAAATGGGTCTCTCCCGGCTGTCCCCGGAGGAAAGAACCAGAAGGCTAAATTCTGGTCTTTGCTTGTATTGTGGTGGCAAGGGACATATCGCGCGTAATTGCCCGAATAAGCAGGGAAACGCTCTGACCAAGTGAATTGTGAGGGGGTTCACTTGGGTCTGCAACTGATCTCCTCTAATGATTCCTTATTAGTTCCTGTAAAAATTTCCTTTGGTAGTCTCAGTTCGTTGGTGTCGGCCTTTGTCGACAGTGGAGCTGCGGGAAATTTCATAGATCTTGGTTGGGATCAGGCTTTGGGCGTTCCACAGATACCTTTGGATAAACGTATCACCATGCACGGTTTGGATGGTGGTCCACTATCTAATGGGGTAATCACTCACCGCACACCTCCAGTACAGCTGACAGTGGGGGCCCTACATTCGGAGAAAATCGAATTTTACCTTACCCATTGTCCGGCTGTCCCCGTAGTGTTGGGTCACCCCTGGCTTGCCTTTCATAATCCCACCATAGATTGGCGGTCTGGGGAGATTTCCCGATGGGGTCCCTTTTGTGTTAAGGAATGTATTTCCCGTCCAGTCCGGGTTGCGGCAGTCACCCCAGAACTTATTCCTTTGGAATATCAGGACTTTGCCGATGTTTTCTCCAAGGGTAATGCGGATATTCTGCCCCCTCATCGGTCCTATGACTGCGCTATTGACTTAGTTCCCGGTGCCTCTTTGCCTAAAGGGAGACTATATGCCCTGTCTGGGCCGGAAACTACAGCAATGAATGATTATGTACAGGAGAGCCTGAAAAAAGGCTTCATTAGGCCCTCAAAATCTCCCTTGAGTGCAGGGTTCTTTTTTGTTGAGAAAAAAGATGGGTCGCTCAGACCATGTATTGATTATCGGGCTCTGAATAAAATTTCTGTTAAAAACACCTACCCCTTGCCACTGATTTCAGTACTATTTGATCAGCTCCGGACTGCCGTTATCTTTTCCAAGATCGATCTTAGAGGGGCTTACAATCTCATCCGAATAAAATCTGGGGATGAGTGGAAGACGGCTTTCAGCACACAGTCGGGACATTATGAATACCTGGTGATGCCGTTTGGGCTGTCTAATGCTCCTGCTGTATTTCAAGATCTCATTAACGACGTCCTTAGCGACTTTCTAGGAAAGTTTGTAGTCGTTTATTTAGACGACATTTTGATTTACTCTGAGTCTTTGGAACAACATATTACCCATGTGCGACTGGTCCTTTAGAAGTTACGGGAAAATCATTTGTACGCCAAACTGGAGAAATGTGATTTCCACATCACAGAAGTATCTTTCCTGGGGTATATTATTTCTCCTAAGGGGTTTTTCATGGAACCAGAAAAACTCCAGGCCATCCTAAATTGGGCACAACCCACAAACTTAAAAGCAATTCAGCGCTTTTTAGGGTTTGCAAATTACTATAGGCGTTTTATTCATACCTTCTCAGATTTGGTTGCTCCTATTGTGGCATTGACTAAAAAAGGAGCGGACCCTTCCAATTGGTCGCCTGAAGCCAAGTCTGCCTTCCTGGCCTTAAAGCAGGCCTTTGTCTCAGCTCCAGTACTCAGACACCCTAACCCGGATCTCCCCTTTATTGTCGAGGTAGATGCCTCAGAGGTTGGAGTGGGGGCTATCCTTTCTCAGGAAGACCCGGAGTCTCAGGAATTACACCCATGTGCCTTCATGTCCAGAAAATTCTCCTCCGCAGAATCCAACTATGATGTTGGTAATCGAGAATTGTTGGCAGTTAAATGGGCTTTCGAGGAGTGGAGGCACTGGTTGGAAGGAGCAAGGCATACCATTACGGTGTTTACTGACCACAAGAACCTGCAGTATATTGAGTCAGCTAAACGGCTTAATGCTCGACAGGCACGTTCGGCGCTGTTTTTTACTCGTTTCAGGTTTATAATCACCTTCAGGCCCGATTCCAAGAATACAAAAGCCGATGCCCTGTCACGTTGTTTTCTTCCGGTTCACAATAACCACCCGGCTACTACCCCCATAGTCCCATCGTCTGTCATCCGGGCTGGCCTCACACAGGATTTATTTACACAGCTAGTCCAGCTTCAGCAGCAGGCTCCCAAAGTCACTCCTGCAGATCGTCTCTTCGTCCCTGAATTTCTGAGGGGCACTGTTCTAGCTTAGTTTCATGATAATAAGATTTCTGGTCATCCGGGTATCACTAAGACCTTGGAGTTAATCTCTCGCTCAGTGTGGTGGCCTAATCTTTCTAAAGATGTAAGGGAATTTGTCCGTTCCTGTCAGGTTTGTGCTCAGTACAAGGTATCTCGATCGTTGCCGGTCGGGCAACTCATGCCTCTAGCCGTTCCTCTCAGGCCATGGTCACATATATCCATGGATTTCGTGGTGGACCTTCCTCTTTCAGCTGGGTTTCGAGTCATTTGGGTGGTAGTTGACCGTTTTAGTAAGATGGCCCACTTCATTGATCTCCCCCGATTACCCTCTGCTCAATGGTTGGCAGTTTTGTTTCTCCGCCATGTGTTCAGGCTCCATGGTTTACCCAGGGATATTGTCTCTGATCGGGGACCGCAATTCATCGCCCGTTTCTGGAAACGTTTTTGTGCCTCATTAAATATGAAACTCTCTTTAACATCTGGGTACCATCCACAGTCTAACGGACAAACTGAACGTGTTAATCAGTCGTTAAAACAGTATTTACGGCTATATTCGGCCAAACTTCAGAATGATTGGTCTGAATTTCTTCCTTTGGCCGAATTTGCCTATAATAACTCTTGTCATTCTTTCACCAAGGAGTCCCCATTCTTTTCGGTCTTGGGCTTTCATCCTAGAGCCAATTCTTTTTTCCCTCATTCTCCAGTCTCCTCGTTGACCTTAACTTCCCGTCTCAGAATGATTTGGAAAAAGGTGCACCTTGCCCTTAAGAAGGCTGCCTTCCGAGAAAAAAAAATTTCTGATAGGTTCCGACACCCATGCACTTTTAAGGTGGGAGATAAGGTGTGGTTGTCAACCCGCAACATCAAGCTCCAACAACCGTCGGCTAGATTGGGACCCAAATTTATTGGACCGTTCCTTATCGTTAAGAAGGTCAACCCAGTTGCTTTCCGGCTACGCTTGCCTAAATCACTCAAAATTGGCAATACTTTTCACTGTTCCCTTCTGAAGCAGTATATTTCTTCCAGGAGATTCCCTCGGAAGACTTCCCAGGGTAGACCTCTGGTGGATGTTCAGGGGCAACAAGAGTTCTTGGTGGAGAAAGTTTTAGATTCCAAAGTTTCTCGGGGCCGGCTTTATTTTTTGGTTCACTGGAAAGGCTATGGCCCGGAAGAAAGGTCTTGGGTCCTGGATAACAATTTACATGCCCCTAAACTTAAGAGATTATTCTTTCAGGAATTTCCTCAGAAACCCGGCTTTAGGCGTTCTTTAACCCCTCCTCAAGGGGGGGTACTGTTAGGTGCCGCGGTCCGCGGCGCCGCTCGGTCTGCTTCCGAGCGACGCTCACGGCCGCCGCACCTCTCTCCCTGCCCGCCCGGCGCCTAGCAACGCCAGGACGCCGTGCGTACTGTAGCCGCCGGGTCCCTGGCAACGCTAGGACGCCGGGCGTCCACAGCCGCTGGGTCCATAGCAACGGGGACGCCATTGGCGGACCGCGTTCCCCGTTGCCAGATAAAGATTGATTAGTTGCTCGTGCAGCAGGGCAGCTGCACGGCAACTAGTAATTAGGGTCTGGGGGCTGGTCTTGCTGGCCCTGGTCTTGCTGGCCCTCCTGTCATTGGCCAGCAGGTCCTTTTTATGGGAGCCAGCACACTACAGCCTCGCCGGTGATAGTTTCCTGTATGCTGTTCCTGCCTTGCAACGTCCGTTCCTGGTCAGCTGTATCTGGTCGATCCTGCTCCCTGCGCTCCTGAGTCCTGGAGTTCTGAAGCCGGTCCTGGGAATCCTTCCTGTCCAAGTGAACCTGTTGCAGTCATCTGGGGGTTCTCGCTTGTTGGGGTTCTCTCCCGGTTTCGTGAGTAGCGGCTTCTGCCGCGGGTTGCGGCCTGGGCCGCTTAAGTCCTTGTGTTAATTTTGTATTGGTGGTTTTTGCGGAGGTTTCCGCTTTTCACTGTGCTCCCCGGTACACGGCGGTGCCGTGTGGGGGTGTGGACAGTGGTGTATTTTGTTGTTCTTTTCCTTTGGCGGCGTGCCGCACATATATTTAGTTTTAGGGCAGTTAGTAGCCCCTAGCTTTCTGTTTGCTTTAGTTAGAGGTCCCCTTGTTATTATCCTGTCTCATCTTTCGCCTTGTCTCACTCTTAGACCTGGGGGCATCGGAGTTGGGCAGACCTTATCCGCCCTTCAAACGCGGCTGCCGTGGGCCCAAGAAACCATAGTCACTCAGGCGTGAACTGACCACACGGGTAAAACAATGGAGGTAGGGTGCTAGGGGCTATTCACGTACCATCCCTTATTTCAGCGTCACGTCCTGGTGCTCTGGACTTACTACGCAACATCTCTCTAGTTCTGAGCATCAGGAACGTAACACCTACCAAAAAAAAAGCAATCAATCTCTCCTTGCAAAAACTGGCTCTACAGAGGCAAGATGTCGACCTCATCCTCATCCTCCGATTCCTCACCCCTTTCACTGTGTACAGCCTCCTCCTATTAAATCGTCCCCACTGGAATCCACCATCACAGGTTCCTGTGTACTTTCTGGAGGCAATTGCTGGTCAAGGTCTTCCTGGAGTAATTTATAATTAATTTTGATGAACATCATCTTCTCCACATTTTGTGGGAGTAACCTCCTACGCTGATCGCTGACAAGGATACCAGCTGCACTAAACACTCTTTCGGAGTACACACTGGAGCTGGGGGCAACTTAGGTAAAATAAAGCCAGTTTGTGCAAGGGCATCCAAATTGCCTCTTTTTCCTGATAGTATACATTCGGACTGTCTGACATGCCTACTTGGATGCTGTCACTCATATAATCCTCCACCATTCTTTCAATGGTGACAGAATCATATGCAGTGACAGTAGGCATGTCAGTAATCTGTGGCAGGTCCTCCAGTCCGGACCAGATGTCAGTACTCGCTCCTGACTGCCATGCATCACCGCCAGCGGGTGGGCTAGAAAATCTTATCCTTTTCCTTGCAGCCCTAGTTGCGGGAGAAAATGAAGGAGGAGCTGTTGATGTGTCACGTTCCGCTTGAGTTGACAATTTTCTCACCAGCAGGTCTTTGAATCTCTGCAGACTTGTGTCTGCCAGAAAGAGAGATTCAACGTAGGCTTTTAACCTAGGATCGAGCACGGTGGCTCGATCCTAGGTGCTCTGATTTCAACAGATTGACCACCCTTGAATCCTGGCAAAGCGAATGAAGGGCTCCATCCACAACTCCCACATACTTAGCGGAATCACTCCTTCTTAGCTCCTCCTTCAATTTCTCCAGGTGCTTCTGCTAAAGCCTGATGAGGGGAATGACCTGACTCAAGCTGGCAGTGTCTGAACTGACTTCACGTGTGGTAAATTCGAAGGGTTGGGGAACCTTGCACAAGACAGAAATCATTCTCCACTGAGCTTGAGTCAGGTGCATTCCCCCTCCTTTGCCTATATCATAGGTGGATGTATAGGCTTAAATGGGCTTTTGCTGCTCCTCCATCCTCTGAAGCATATAGAGTGTTGAATTCCACCTCGTTACCACCTCTTGCTTCTGGTGATGGCAGGGCACGTTCAGGAATGTTTGCTGACGCTCCAATCTTCGGCACGCAGCGGCAGAATGTCGTAAGTGGCCCGCAATTTTTCGGGCTACCGACAGCATCTCCTTCATGCCCCTGTCATTTAAAAAAAAAATCTGCACCACCAAATTAATTGTATGTGCAAAACATGGGACGTGCTGGAATTTGCCCAGATGTAATGCACGCACAGTATTGGTGGCGTTGTCCAATATCACAAATCCCCAGGATAGTCTAAATACCACTGGAATTATACGGCAGTATCACTCGAATTATATGGCTGTATCACTGGAATTATACAGCAGTATCACTAGATTTATGCGGCAGTGTCACTTGAGTTGTACATCACTACCACTGGAATTATACGGCAGTACCACTGGAATTATACAGCAGTATCACTGGAATTATACGGCACTATCACTGGATCAACATGGCAGTATCACTGGATTTATACGGCAGTATCACTGGACTTATACGCCAGTACCACTGGAATTATACTGCAATACCACTGAATTTATACGGAAGTACCACTGGAATTATACGGCAGTATCACTGGAATTATATGCCAGTACCACTGGATTTATACGGCAGTACCACAGAAATGATACGGCAGTACCACTTGAATTATACAGCAGTATCACTAGAATTATATGGCAGTATCCCTGGAATTATATGGCAGTATCACTGGAATTATATGCCAGTACCACTGGAATTATACGCCAGTACCACTGGATTTATACGGCAGTACCACTGGACTGGATTTATATGGCAGTACCACTGGAATTATACGGCAGTTCCACTGGATTTATATGGCAGTACCACTGGACAGAATTTATACGGCAGTATCACTGGAATTATACGGTAGTACCACTGGATTTATAAGGCAGTACCACTGGACTGGATTTATATGGCAGTATCACTGGAATTATATGGCAGTATCACTGGAATTATACAGCAGTACCACTGGATTTATACGGCAGTACCACTGGAATTATATGGCAGAATCACTGGAATTATACGGCATTATCACTGGAATTATACGTCAGTATCACTGGATTTTTAAGACAGTACCATTGGAATTATATGCAATACCACTGGATTTATACTGCAGCACCACTGGACTTGATTTATATGGCAGTATCTCTGGAATTATATGGCAGTACCACTGGAATTATATGGCAGTATCACTGGATTTATACGGCAGTATCACTGGAATTATATGCCAGTACCACTGAAATTATACTGCAGTATCACTGGAATTATACGGCAGTATCACTGGAATTATACGGCAGTACCACTGGATTTATACGGCAGTACCACTGCAATTATACGGCAGGATCATTTGAATTGTATGACAGTATCACTGGAATTATACGGCAGTATCACTGAACATATATGGAAGTATCACTGGAGTTATACGGCAGTACCACTGGACATATACAGCAGTACACCTGGACCTGTACTGCAGTATCACTGGACATATACGGCAGTATCACTGGACTGGAGTTATATGCCAGTACCACTGGATTTATATGGCAGTACCACTGGAATTATACGGCAGTATCACTGGAATTATATGGCAGTATCACTTGAATTATACGGCAGTATCACTGGATTTATATGGCAGTATCACTGGATTTATACGCCAGTACCACTGGAATTATACGGCAGTACCACTGGATTTATACGGCAGTACCACTGGACTGGATTTATATGGCAGTACCACTGGAATTATACGGCAGTTCCACTGGATTTATATGGCAGTACCACTGGACAGAATTTATACGGCAGTATCACTGGAATTATACGGTAGTACCACTGGATTTATAAGGCAGTACCACTGGACTGGATTTATATGGCAGTATCACTGGAATTATATGGCAGTATCACTGGAATTATACAGCAGTACCACTGGATTTATACGGCAGTACCACTGGAATTATATGGCAGAATCACTGGAATTATACTGCATTATCACTGGAATTATACGTCAGTATCACTGGATTTTTAAGACAGTACCAGTGGAATTATATGCAATACCACTGGATTTATACTGCAGCACCACTGGACTTGATTTATATGGCAGTATCACTGGAATTATACTGCATTATCACTGGAATTATACGTCAGTATCACTGGATTTTTAAGACAGTACCAGTGGAATTATATGCAATACCACTGGATTTATACTGCAGCACCACTGGACTTGATTTATATGGCAGTATCTCTGGAATTATATGGCAGTACCACTGGATTTATATGTCAGTACCACTGGAATTATATGGCAGTATCACTGGATTTATACGGCAGTATCACTGGAATTATATGCCAGTACCACTGAAATTATACTGCAGTACCACTGGAATTATACGGCAGTATCACTGGAATTATACGGCAGTACCACTGGATTTATACGGCAGTACCACTGCAATTATACGGCAGGATCATTTGAATTGTATGACAGTATCACTGGAATTATACGGCAGTATCACTGAACATATATGAAAGTATCACTGGAGTTATACGGCAGTACCACTGGACATATACAGCAGTACACCTGGACCTGTACTGCAGTATCCCTGGACATATACGGCAGTATCACTGGACTGGAGTTATATGCCAGTACCACTGGATTTATATGGCAGTACCACTGGAATTATACGGCAGTATCACTGGAATTATATGGCAGTATCACTTGAATTATACGGCAGTATCACTGGATTTATATGGCAGTATCACTGGATTTATACGCCAGTACCACTGGAATTATACGGCAGTACCACTGGATTTATACGGAAGAACCACTGGAATTATACGGCAGTATCACTGGAATTATACGGTAGTATCACTTGAATTATACAGCAGTACCACTGGATTTATATGAAAATACCACAGAAATTATACGGCAGTACCACTGGAATTATACGGCAGTTTCACTAGAATTAAATGGCAGTATCACTGCAATTATATGGCAGTATCACTGGCCTTATACGCCAGTACCACTGGAATTATACGCCAGTACCACTGGATTTATACGGCAGTACCACTGGACTGGATTTATACAGCAGTATCACTGGAATTATATGGCAGTACCACTGGATTTATATGGCAGTACCACTGGACTGAATATATATGGCAGTATCACTGGAATTATATGGTAGTACCACTGGATTTATACGGCAGTATCACTGGACTGGATTTATATGGCAGTATCACTGTAATTATACGGCAGTACGACTGGATTTATACGGCAGTACCACTGGAAATATATGGCAGAATCACTGGAATTATACGGCATTATCACTGAAATTATACGTCAGTATCACTGGATTTTTAAGACAGTACCATTGGAATTATACGCAATACCACTGGATTTATACTGCAGCACCACTGGACTTGATTTATATGGCAGTATCTCTGGAATTATATGCCAGTACCACTGGAATTGTACGGCAGTATCACTGGATTTATACGGCAGTATCACTGGAATTATATGCCAGTACCACTGAAATTATACAGCAGTACCACTGGAATTATACGGCAGTATCACTGGAATTATACGGCAGTACCACTGGATTTATACGGCAGTACCACTGCAATTATACGGCAGGATCATTTGAATTATATGACAGTATCACTGGAATTATACGGCAGTATCACTGAACGTATATGGCAGTATCACTGGATTTATACGGCAGTACCACTGGACATATACAGCAGTACACCTGGACCTATACTGCAGTATCACTGGACACATACGGCAGTATCACTGGACTAGAGTTATATGCCAGTACCACTGGATTTATATAGCAGTACCACTGGACATATATGGCAGTATCACTGGAATTATATGGTAGTACCACTGGAGTTATATAACTTAATATGCAGCACAGGACAGCGCATCCCTACACCACTCAGGCCAAACCCTGTAAAAATTATTTGGATTAAATATTAATAACCCCTTTAAATGGAGTAAATAATATACATCACAGGACAGTATCACTGGACTAATACGGCAGTACCACTGGACTTGATTTATACGGCAGTATCACTCGATTTATACACCAGTACCACTGGAATTATATGGCAGTACCACTGGAATTATACGGCAGTATCACTTGAATTATATGGCAGTATCACTGGAATTATACATCAGTATCACTGGATTTATACGGCAGTATCACTGGATTTATACACCAGTACCACTGGAATTATACGGCAGAACCACTGGAATTATACGGCAGTACCACTGGACTGGATTTATACGGCATTATCACTGGAATTATCTGGCAGTATCACTGGAATTATACGGAAGTACCACTGGAATTATAGAGCATTATCACTGGAATTATACGGCAGTATCACTGAAATTATACAGGAGTACTTTTGGATTTATACGGTAGTACCACTGGAATTATACGGCAGTATCACTGGAATTATATGGCAGTATCACTGGATTTATACTCCAGTATCACTGGAATTATACGGCAGTACCATTGGATTTATACAGAAGTACCACTGGAATTATATGGCCGTATCACTGGAATTATACGGCGGTATCACTGGAATTATACGGCAGTACCACTGGACTTATATGGCAGTACCACGGGAATTATACGGCAGTACCAGTTGTATTATACAGCAGTGTCATTAGAATTATATGGCAGTATCACTGGAATTATATGGCAGTATCACTGGATTTATACGCCAGTAACACTGGAATTTTACGGCAGTACCACTGGATTTATACGGCAGTACCACTGGACTGGATTTATACGGCAGTATCCCTGTAATTATACGGCAATACCACTGGATTTATATCGCAGTACCACTGGACTGAATTTATACGGCAGTATCACTGGAATTATACGGCAGTACCACTGGACTGGATTTATACGACAGTACCACTGGAATTATATGGCAGTATCACTGGAATTATATGGCAGTATCACTGGAATTATACGGCAGTATCACTGGATTTATACGGCAGTATCACTGGATTTATAAAGCAGTATCACTGGATTTATACGCCAGTACCACTGGAATTATACAGCAGTACCACTGGATTTATACGGAAGTACCACTGGAATTATACGGCAGTATCACTGGAATTATACGGTAGTATCACTGGAATTATACGGCAATACCACTGGATTTATACGGAAGTACCACAGAAATTATACGGCAGTACCACTTGAATTATACGGCAGTATCACTAGAATTTAATGGCAGTATCACTGCTATTATATGGCAGTATCATGGGATTTATACGCCAGTACCACTGGAATTATACGTCAGTACCACTGGATTTATACGGCAGTACCACTGGGCTGGATTTATACGGCAGTATCACTGTAATTATATGGCAGTACCACTGGATTTATATATGGCAGTACCACTGGACTGAATTTATACGGCAGTATCACTGGAATTATACGGTAGTTCCTCTGGATTTATACGGCAGTATCACTGGACTGGATTTATATGGCAGTATCACTGGAATTATACGGCAGTACGACTGGATTTATACGGCAGTACCACTGGAAATATATGGCAGAATCACTGGAATTATACGGCATTATCACTGGAATTATACATCAGTATCACTGGATTTTTAAGCCAGTACCATTGGAATTATACACAATACCACTGGATTTATACTGCAGCACCACTGGATTTGATTTATATGCCAGTACCGCTGGAATTATACGGCAGTATCACTGGAATTATATGCCAGTACCACTGAAATTATACGGCAGTACCACTGGAATTATACGGCAGTATCACTGGAATTATACGGCAGTACCACTGGATTTATACGGCAGTACCACTGCAATTATACGGCAGTATCATTTGAATTATATGACAGTATCACTGGAATTATACGGCAGTATCACTGAACGTATATGGCAGTATCATTGGATTTATACGGCAGTACCACTGGACATATACAGCAGTACACCTGGACCTATACTGCAGTATCACTGGACATATACAGCAGTATCACTGGACTGGAGTTATATGGCAGTACCACTGGATTTATATGGCAGTACCACTGGACATATATGGCAGTATCACTGGAATTATATGGTAGTACCACTGGAGTTATATAACTCAATATGCAGCACAGGACAGCGTATCCCTACACCACACAGGGCAAACCCTGTAAAAATTATTTGGATTAAATATTAATAACCCCTTTAAATGGAGTAAATAATATACATCACAGGACAGTATCACTGGACTTATACGGCAGTACCACTGGACTTGATTTATATGGCAGTATCACTGGATTTATATGCCAGTACCACTGGAATTATATGGCAGTACCACTGGAATTATACGGCCGTATCACTGGAATTATATGGCAGTATCACTGGAATTATACGGCAGTATCACTGGATTTATACGACAGTATCACTGGATTTATACGCCAGTACCACTGGAATTATATGGCAGAACCACTGGAATTATACGGCAGTACCACTGCACTGGATTTATACGTCATTATCACTGGAATTATACGGCAGTATCACTGGAATTATACGGCAGTACCACTGGAATTATACAGCAGTATCACTGGAATTATACGGCAGTATCACTGGAATTATACGGCAGTATCACTGGAATTATATAGGAGTACTTTTGGATTTATACGGCAGTACCACTGGAATTATACGGCAGTATCACTGGAATTATACGGCAGTATCACTGGATTTATACTCCAGTATCACTGGAATTATACGGCAGTACCATTGGATTTATACAGAAGTACCACTGGAATTATACGGCAGTATCACTGGAATTATACGGTGGTATCACTGGAATTATACGGCAGTACCACTGGATTTATATGGCAGTACCACGGGAATTATACGGCAGTACCAGTTGTATTATACGGCAGTGTCATTAGAATTATATGGCAGTATCACTGGAATTATATGGCAGTATCACTGGATTTATACGCCAGTACCACTGGAATTTTACGGCAGTACCACTGGATTTATACGGCATTACCACTGGACTGGATTTATACGGCAGTATCACTGGAATTATACGGCAGTACCACTGGATTTATATTGCAGTACCACTGGACTGAATTTATACTGCAGTATCACTGGAATTATACGGTAGTACCACTGGATTTATATGGCAGTACCACTGGACTGGATTTATACGACAGTACCACTGGAATTATACGGCAGTATCACTGGATTTATACTCCAGTACCTCTGGAATTATACGGCAGTACCATTGGATTTATACGGAAGTACCACTGTAATTATACGGCAGTATCACTGGAATTATACGGCAGTATCACTGTAATTATACAGCAGTACCACTGGATTTATATGGCAGTACCACGGGAATTATACGGCAGTACCACTTGTATTATACGGCAGAATCACTGGAATTATATGGCAATATCACTGGAATTATATGGCAGTATCACTGGATTTATACGCCAGTACCACTGGAATTATATGGCAGTACCACTGGATTTATACGGCAGTACCACTGGACTGGATTTATATGGCAGTATCACTGGAATTATACGTCAGTACCACTGGATTTATATCGCAGTACCACTGGACTGAATTTATACGGCAGCATCACTGGAATTATACGGTAGTACCACTGGATTTATAGGGCAGTACCACTTGACTAGATTTATATGGCAGTATCACTGGAATTATATGGCAGTATCACTGGAATTATACAGCAGTACCTTTGGATTTATATGGCAGTACCACTGGAATTATTTGGCAGAATTACTGGAATTTTAAGGCATTATCACTGGAATTATACGGCAGTATCACTGGATTCATAAACCAGTACCACTGGAATTATACGGCAATACCGCTGGATTTATACTGCAGCACCACTGGACTGGATTTATACGGCAGTACCAGTGGATTTATATGCCAGTACCACTGGAATTATAAGGCAGTATCACTGGAATTATACGCCAGTACCACTGGAATTATACAGCAGTATCACTGGAATTTTACGGCAGTATCACTGGAATTATACGACACTATCACTTGAATTATACGGCAGTATCACTGAACGTATATGGCAGTATCACTGGATTTATATGGCAGTACCACTGGACATATACAGCAGTACACCTGGACATATATGGCAGTATCACTGGACATATACGGCACTATCACTATACTTGATTTATATGCCAGTACCACTAGATTTATACGGCAGTACCACTGGACTTATACAGAAGTACCACTGGAATTATACGGCAGCATCACTGGATTTATACGGCAGTATCATTGGATTTATACTCCAGTACCACTGGAATTATATGGCAGTATCACTGGAATTATACGGCCGTATCACTGGAATTATACGGCAGTACCACTTTACTTATACGCCAGTACCACTGGAATTATACGGCAGTATCACTGGAATTATACGTCAGTATCACTGGAATTATATGGCATTACCATTACCACTGGACATATACAGCAGTATCACTGGATTTATACAGCAGTACCAGTGGACATATATGGCAGTATCACTGGATTTATATGGCAGTATCACTGGACTGGATTTATACGGCAGTACCACTGGACATATACTGCAGTATCACTGGACATGTATATACGGCAGTATTACTGGACTGGATTTATATGGTAGTACCACTGGACATACGGCAGTATCACTGGAATTATATGGCAGTACCACTGGACATATATACGCCAGTACCATTGGATTTACATGGCAGTATCACTGGACATATACGGCAGTATCACTGGACATATACGGCAGTATCACTGGACATATACGGCAGTGTCACTGGACATAAATGGCAGTACCACAGGACTTATACAGCAGCACAGGGACACCACCATTGGACTGATGCAGCACAACACAGCACCACTGCACTGGACTTATACAGCTACACTGGACATTTGGCAGCAGAGGACACCACTACTGTGACTGGACTGATGCAGCATAACACACCACTACTGAACTGAGCAGCACAAGACAGCACTAGAATCGCCACCCCACTTTCCCTCCCACACAGACACTGAGGACGGAGACACGTCCTCTTGCTACACTCTCCAATGCCGGAGTGAAAATTGCGGCGACGCGTGGCTCCTTATATGGAATCCAAAACCCGCAAGAATCCTACAGAGAGATGATGACGTTTTGCCTCGTTCTGGTTTCCGAGTCAGGCGGGAAAACCCGATTGCGACCAAATTGAGTAGTACTGGTGTGGTCGCATACCCTTGGCAAAGTGGAGGATTTTCTCAGCCGCGCTGCGATGTTGTGATATAATAAAGTCACATAGGATTGCAAATTCTGCTAATTCAATTCTATTGTTAGCATGCTGAGGGCCGCCCCCCCCCCCCCTTCCCCTCAACAAGCAGAAATTGCGATTAGCGATTAGCTGAAATTATGGCTGCCTTCTGCCGGCGCAGCTAGCTGTGCCCGCAGGAGACTTGTCGCCATGTTCCAATTGCGACGGCTGCGTGTGACATCGCGCAGCCACTGCGATCACGCCCACCGTTTCTCGGTCACTGCCCCCACAACACTCCATCTCTGCCCTTGAAGCGGAGCATTGCCGCCCCTCCCCCCCTCGCCCTGCGACTGCCTTTGACTAATTGCGTCTGCATCTTTTTCGGATTTTTGTGGCTGCATCGCACACTGCAATCCAACCTGAATGAGGCCCATAGGGCTGGATGTACTAAGGGAAAAATGTGGTAAAACCCCCGTTTCACATATGCTAAGACCCATCACCCACATATTGCCGTGGAGGGTATCACCATCTTTTTATGGCGATAACCTATAGAAGCCTATGGGTTCTCGGCTCCAGGATCCCCCACCTCTTTCTCTCCTGCATCACAGCATTGTCTCCTTCCGGCTGCAGGGAGGAGGAGCCCAGGAACTCCCAGCACACGTCACCTCCCGGTGCTGGGAGGTGACGGAGGCCGCCACAAACCCTCTCCTGGGGACCATCAGTGATCGCAGGGCACACCTGGCAGCGCATTGCGATACTAATCGCATATGTTAGTGCATATGCGATTAGCATCGTTGTGATGACCAGCGATGGCCCGTGACAGAACCCAGATCCAGGAGCTCAGGCCAAAAGATAAGACTGAGGTAATGTGTTGAGAGCCTTCCTGAATGTCTAGTGGCCACGAGCCCAACAGGGGTCAAAACGTGTCGGTGACTTATCACCCCCCCTCCCCAACCCGATAATTACTAACAAGGGCCCTCATTCCGAGCTGTTCGCTCGCAAGCTGCTTTTAGCAGCATTGCACACGCTAAGCCGCCGCCTACTGGGAGTGAATCTTAGCTTAGCAGAATGGCGAACGAAAGATTAGCAGAATTGCGAATAGAAATTTCTTAGCAGTTTCTGAGTAGCTCCAGACTTACTCGGCATCTGCGATCAGTTCAGTGCTTGTCGTTCCTGGTTTGACGTCACAAACACACCCAGCGTTCGCCCAGACACTCCTCCGTTTCTCCAGCCACTCCCGCGTTTTTCCCAGAAACGGCAGCGTTTTTTCACACACTCCCATAAAACGGCCAGTTTCCGCCCAGAAACACCCACTTCCTGTCAATCACATTACGATCACCAGAACGAAGAAAAAACCTCGTAATGCCGTGAGTAAAATACCAAACTTCTTAGCAAATTTACTTGACGCAGCCGCAGTGCGAACATTGCGCATGCGCAGTTAGCGGAAAATCGCACCGATGCGAATAAAAATAACGAGCGAACAACTCGGAATGAGGGCCAATGTGTAACAATGTGCAAATGTATATTAACCGACACCAACCGATCAGCATCTGGCTTTCAATTACTAGTTGTTTTAAATTGCCAGCCTGTTGCTATGGGTTACTGCAGATAGAATTATAATAATTAACCCTGGATCCTTCTCTATATTTAAGAATTATAACTTTATATGCCACCCAGAACCAACTCCGCTAATTACAAAGCATTACTTTTTATTTTGTTTAGAAGTTTATAAACTCCATCTGCTTTTGTTATACAGCTTATCAAGGTCATTGGAAAGACTTTTCTGGTTATATTTTTCATAAAGAAAACAATCTGGGGACTGTTTACAAACTTGACTTTCCCATAAAGAAATTTCTGGGCACAGAAATAAATACAAAACAACTACAAAAATAACCAAGCACTAAGATGACAATATAACTAGTTTCCTTCTTGTGGTAAAATAATTAAAAAAATAAACTTTAGCTAGACTATAAATAGAGTTAGTATGCCAGTTTATTATTATTATTATGGAAAATACAGTATACATTCAGTGTCGGACTGGGGCATGTAGGGCCCACCGGGGCAATGCAGTGGTAGGGGCCCATGTTAGGGGTGTGGCCAGTCTGCAGAGGGGGTGTGGCCTGCCACCTCATTGGTTTGACTCATTAGAGAGTGCAACATCTGGGCCTCTTCATAAATATATACAGTAAATTCAGCTTCTGCATGCATGATAATGTGTCAGTTTAATAACAGATTAATAACAGTAATGCACTGTAGTCCAGTATAAGGTAACATGTCATGTGTATAATGTATAATTCAAGTGCACCGTTTGGAACCTGATCCTTAGTGCAGGAGGTGGGCCCCCAGGCAGTGGGGCCCACTGGTGGTTTCCCCTTTACCCCTGTGGGCCAGTCCAAGTCTGTATACATTTATAACAGCTACAGAGCTCAGGAGCAGAAGGTTTCATACAGTACATGATTACATGATTAGACACAACTTTCGTTAAAAATGCCTGAGGTATTGATGTGCTTATGGGAGCTGGAGTCCTGGAGTTTTTGGGTAACATTTACACATTTTTGCAGAAATATATAAGTGGTCTATGGAAGAGATGAAGATTATGGCGATGATTCATACTTGCCTACTTTTCAAAATAGTTTCAGGGAGATTATAGATTCGCGCAGAATGAGGTAGCGCTGAGGGGGGCATGTAATGCTCCACCCAAAGGGCATGTGTTTATATGTGTGTGTGTGTGTGTGTGTGTGTGTGTGTGTGTGTGTGTGTGTGTGTGTATATATATATATATATATATATATATTTATATACACACACACAAACAAACACATACACACAATTGGATCCCTCTCAGTATCAATGTGGAAAGAAGCCCATAGGCTTCTATAAGGTAATGCCAATAATAGCTGGCGTTACCCTCTGCACTGAGCCCCCGGCTGGGCTTAGAACATACGGAAAATCGGAAATGCGGTAAAAAACCAGGAAGCAGGGGTTACTTTTACCACATTTTCCCATTAGTACATACCACCCGGAGAAATAGACAGTGGGAACTGAAGTGGGAAAAGAGAGAGGGACATGGAGGGGATGCGGTCAAGATCCCGCCGGACGGAATCCCGGCAGTCGGAATACCGACACCGGGATCCCGACCAGCACAATCCCGACATATTCTCCCTCTGTGGGTGTCCACGACACCCATAGAGGGAGAATAAATTAGTGTGCCAAGCGTAACGTGGCACCGTGCCCGCAGCATGGTGAGCGCAGCGAGCCCGCAAGGGGCTGCGTTGCGCTCACCCCCCTGCCGGGATTGTGCCAGTCGGGATCCCGGTGCCGGTATTCCGACTGCCAGGATTCTGTCTGGCGGTATCGCGTACTGATCCCACATGGAGGAGAAAAGATGTGTGAGGGAGAGCGAAAGATGTGGGGGAGAGATTGTGAGGGAGATTAAGCAAAACAGGGAGAGAGATGTATGGGGAATGAAGGGGGATAAAAAGAGTGTCTGAGGGGAGCAAAGTAAACAAACAAAACCTGTAAAAGCTAGTGACCCTTCAAATGATGGGTCCAACCAAAATACAGTGCGTACTGAATGTCCTCAATGTCACCCTCTACTGTGAACAAAATAACCCCCATTTTAGTTAGTGATGTGCACCGGAAATTTTTCGGGTTTTGTGTTTTGGTTGTGGATTCGGTTCCGCGGCCGTGTTTTGGATTTGGACGCGTTTTGGCAAAACCTCCCTGAAAATTTTTTGTCGGATTCGGGTGTGTTTTGGATTCGGGTGTTTTTCTACAAAAAACCCTCAAAAACAGCTTAAATCATAGAATTTGGGGGTCATTTTGATCCCATAGTATTATTAACCTCAATAACCATAATTTCCACTCATTTCCAGTCACCTCACAATATTATTTTTAGTCCTAAAATTTGCACCGAGGTCGCTGGATGGCTAAGCTAAGCGACACAAGTGGCCGACACAAACACCTGGCCCATCTAGGAGTGGCACTGCAGTGTCAGACAGGATGGCAGATTTAAAAAATAGTCCCCAAACAGCACATGATGCAAAGAAAAAAAGAGGTGCAATGAGGTAGCTGTGTGACTAAGCTAAGCGACCCAAGTGGCCGACACAAACACCTGGCCCATCTAGGAGTGGCACTGCAGTGTCAGACAGGATGGCAGATTTAAAATATAGTCCCCAAACAGCACATGATGCAAAGAAAAAAAGAGGTGCAATGAGGTAGCTGTGTGACTAAGCTAAGCGACACAAGTGGCCGACACAAACACCTGGCCCATCTAGGAGTGGCACTGCAGTTTTCTAGCGAGAGGATGAGTGCTTCCATCTTCATGTGAATCTGAACCACTAGCCATGAACATAGGCCAGGGCCTCGGCCGTTCCTTGCCACTCCGTGTCGTAAAATGGCATATTGGCAAGTTTATGCTTTTCATCAGACGCTTTTAATTTTGATTTTTGGGTAATTTTACTGAACTTTTGTAGTATACTTGATGACACAGAGGTAGAGCAGTGGACTACTGTACCGTACTGCTATATATATACTGGTGGTCACAGCAACATTCTGCACTGTCCCCTCCTACTATATACTACGCATAACTAAAATGCAGCACAGGTATGGATGCATAGTATACTTGACGACACAGAGGTAGAGCAGTGGTCTACTGTACCGTACTGCTATATATATACTGGTGGTCACAGCAACATTCTGCACTGTCCCCTCCTACTATATACTGCGCACAACTAAAATGCAGCACAGGTATAGATGCATAGTATATTTGACGACACAGAGGTAGAGCAGTGGACTACTGTACCGTACTGCTATATATATACTGGTGGTCACAGCAACATTCTGCACTGTCCCCTCCTACTATATACTGCGCACAACTAAAATGCAGCACAGGTATGGATGCGTAGTATACTTGACGACACAGAGGTAGAGCAGTGGACTACTGTACCGTACTGCTATATATATACTGGTGGTCAGCAAAATTCTGCACTGTCCTCCTACTATATACTACAATGCAGCACAGATATGGAGCGTTTTTCAGGCAGAGAACGTAGATATTTTCAGCACACTGAGCACAGATATTTGCAGCACACTGAGCACAGATATTTGCAGCACACTGAGCACAGATATTTGCAGCACACTGAACACAGAAACAGAGAGAACGCTGCACGTCCTCTCGCTATCATCTCCAATGCACGAGTGAAAATGGCGGCGACGCGCGGCTCCTTATATAGAATCCGAATCTCGCGAGAATCCGACAGCGGGATGATGACGTTCGGGCACACTCAGATTAACCGAGCAAGGCGGGAAGATCCGAGTCTGCCTCGGAACCGTGTAAAATGGGTGAAGTTCGGGGGGGGTTCGGATCCCGAGGAACCGAACCCGCTCATCACTAATTTTAGTGCGTTTTGATTATTAAATTAACAGTGCCCCAGAGGATCACACTTACAGTACCAGAATTATTTATCCTGCAGCTGTGGCTCAGGCTACCTCAGCCACAGGTCCACAGCGTTATCTTCAGAGGAGGAGGAGGAGCTCGGGTCCCGCAGTCAGGAAGGTAGGGGCTGGGCGGCTGTGGCCATACAGACTGCACAGCCCAAATAACAGGGATCTCAGGCCCTCACCTCCACAGCCACTTACATATGCAGCCGTACAGGCACATCTAGGCTTCTGAGAGCAGTGCCCTAAGCGCAGCCGTGCCTGCTAGTGAGTGGAGGGGGGGGGGGGGAGGGGGGGGATGCCGCGGGCCGCGATCAGCACATGTGATTGAGCTTAGCTGGCAACAACTTCAGATGTTATCGGCGTGGTGGATATGTCCTCACATAGCGTGTGCGGCACAACCGCGGCAGAGACAGGCATAGCCAGGGCCTGGCCTGTCCTGTGATTGCAGGAGACAGCAGGGGGATTGTTTGTGACAGCATTAGATAGGGTGGCGGGGGGCGTGGTCTAGTATGACACTAGCCTCCACTGCCTCAGGCTGCCTATGTACAGTGTGCACTGTTGGATGTCCGGCATCCTGGACTCCGCGTTTGTGCAGTTTTTTAGAGTCACAGTCAAAAAACCGGGAGGACAGGCAGGTTTGCAGGGCAGCGGGAGGCTCAATGAAAAACCGGGAGCCTCCCGCTAAATAATGCGGGAGGGTAGGTAAGCCTGCGATGATTGCAGGTTGGGAGCAAAAGCTAAAACAGCAAGTAACTTTGCACCTGGACAAACCATGGCCCTCATTCCGAGTTGTTCGCTCGGTATTTTTCATCGCATCGCAGTGAAAATCCGCTTAGTACGCATGCGCAATGTTCGCACTGCGACTGCGCCAAGTAACTTTACTATGAAGAAAGTATTTTTACTCACGGCTTTTTCTTCGCTCCGGCGAACGTAATGTGATTGACAGGAAATGGGTGTTACTGGGCGGAAACACGGCGTTTCAGGGGCGTGTGGCTGAAAACGCTACCGTTTCCGGAAAAAACGCAGGAGTGGCCGGAGAAACGGTGGGAGTGCCTGGGCGAACGCTGGGTGTGTTTGTGACGTCAACCAGGAACGACAAGCACTGAAATGATCGCACAGGCAGAGTAAGTCTGGAGCTACTCTGAAACTGCTAAGTAGTTAGTAATCGCATTATTGCGAATACATCGGTCGCAATTTTAAGAAGCTAAGATTCACTCCCAGTAGGCGGCGGCTTAGCGTGTGTAACTCTGCTAAATTCGCCTTGCGACCGATCAACTCGGAATGAGGGCCCATGTTGCAATACATGGGGAGTAAACACATTTATTATTTTTGCATGCACGGTAAATACTGGCTGCTTTTGCATGTAGCCCACAAATGGTGGACAGCTTTATTTTTACACTACAATTTACATGTGAGTTTGGACACACCCCCTTCCACATCTAAAACTCTCTGCACATGTTACATCTGCCCACCTGCAGTGCAGCATGGTTTTAAGCAGGTGCAAAGTTATTTGCTCTTTTTTTATTTTACTTCCAACTCAGAATCAGGCCATATGGATTTAATGCATTTTCTCTTACGTTCTAGAGGATTCTGGGGACTCCATGGGGTATAGACGGGATTTGAATTTGACTGGGTGTGAACTGGCTCCTCCCTCTGTGCCCCTCCCCCAGACCTCAGTTAGACTTTGTGCCCAGGAGTGACTGGACACACACTAGGGGAGCTCTACTGAGTTTCTCTAGAAAGACTTTTGTTAGGTTTTTTATTTTCAGGGAGACCTGCTGGCTGCAGGCTCCCTGCATCGTGGGACTGAGGGGAGAGAAGTCAGACCCACTTCTTCTTAGTTAAGGGCTCTGCTTCTTAGGCTACTGGACACCATTAGCTCCAGAGGGTTCGATCACTTGGTTCCCCTAGCTGCTTGTTCCCGGAGCCGCGCCGTCACCCCCCTCACAGAAGCCAGAAGAAAGAAGCCGGGTGAGTATTAGAAGAACCGAAGACTTCAGGACGGCAGAAGACTTCAGTAACGAGGTACAGCGCAGCGGTAGCGCTGCGCTCCATGCTCCCACACACTTCACCAACGGCACTCACAGGGTGCAGGGCGCTGGGGGGGAGCGCCCTGGGCAGCAAGTTACTGAGGTCGGTGGCTGGCAAAACGGATTATACGGTGTCCGGACACCGTATAGAGTACCCCCGCCAGTGTGAAACATTTGAATTTGAGCGGGCTACAGCGCGCCAGTAAGGGGCGGGGCTTAGCCGCACATTGCTCACCAGCGCCATTTTTCTCTATCTCTGCAGTGCTGAAGAGACGCTGGCCCGGACCTCCAAGCTCCCGCAAGTAACAGGGAGGAAAAAACAGGGGGGGGAGGGGGTGAGGCACATGAAATTTGGTGCTTTCATAAACTTTTAGACAGCGCTGATCACATATACTATTTATTTTAGTGTATGGGCGCTGGGGTGTGAGCTGGCATAATCCCTCTGTGTTCCTCTCTACAGGCTTCCCTGTGGGTCTGTCCCCGTGTTTGTGGCTAGTGTGAGTGTGGGTGTGTCGGTACTCTGTGTCGACATGTCTGAGCCTGGGTGTTCCTCCCCGGAGGAAGTTATTGGGGGTGCAGAGGGGGATTTAAGTATGACTCTGTCGGCACAGCCGACTGCTGATTAGATGACTATGTTGAGTACACTGAATGCAAATGTGGCTTTATTATCTAAGAGACTGGATAAATCTGATTCTCAGACACAATCATGGAGAAAATCTGTGGAGGACGCTTTGTCTCAGGTACAGACAGTCTCAGGGTCACAAAAGCATTCTTTTACCCAGATGGCAGATACAGGTACCAACACGGACTCTAATTCCGATGTCGATTTTAATGAGGCTTCTTTGCATCCACGGGTTGTCAAGAGTATTCAGTACATGATTATAGCCATTAAAGATGTTTTACATATATCTGAGGAACCTGCCGTTCCTGACACAAGAGTTTGTTTATTTAAAGGGAAAAGGCCTTAGGTAAAATTTCCCCCCTCTCATGAAATGAATGCGCTTTGTGAAAAGGCTTGGGAGTCGCCTGACAAACGGTGGCAGATTCCTAAGAGAATTTTGATGGCATATCCTTTCCCCTCTGACGACAGGGAAAAATGGGAGTCGTCTCCCAATGCGGACAAGGCTCTCTCGCGATTGTCCAAGAAGGTGGCGCTTCCGTCTCCTGACACCGCTGCTCTCAAGGATCCGGCGGATCGCAAGCTGGAGACGACATTGAAGTCCATTTTCGTTAATACTGGTGCATTGCTCAGACCTGCTGTGGCGTCGGTATGGGTGAGTAGTACTATTGCTAAGTGGGCTGAAAATTTGGCTTCTGATATAGATACCCTTGATAAGGATAATATTCTTTTAACTCTTAGTTATATCAAGGACGCTGCAGATTACCTAAAGGATGCGGCGAGGCATGTTGGCCTCTTGGGATCAAGAGTCAATGCCATGGCGATTTCGGCCAGGAGGGCGCTGTGGATTCATCAATGGAATGCTGATGCCGACTCCAAGAAGAATATGGAAGCTCTCCCTTTTAAGGGTAGTGTCTTGTTTGGTGACGGCCTGGCTGACCTGGTGTCTACCGCTACTGCGGGTAAGTCATCTTTTCTTCCCTATGTTCCCACACAACAGAAAAAGGCACCCCATCAGCAGATGCAGTCCTTTCGGCCTAATAAATACAGAAGAGGTAAGGGCTCGTCCTTCCTCGCTTCAAAGGGTAGAGGAAGGGGAAAGAAGCCGCCTGCAGTGTCAGGCACCCAGGACCAAAAGTCCTCCCCCACCTCTGCCAAGTCCACCGCATGACGCTGGGGCTCCCCTGTAGGAGTCCCTACCAGTGGGGGGCCGTCTCCGATACTTCAGTCGGGTCTGGGTTCAGTCGGCCCTGGATCCTTGGGTCTTAGACATAGTGTCCCAGGGATACAGACTGGAGTTTCAGGAGATGCCCCCCAGCCGGTTTTTCGTGTCGGCCTTGCCAGTTTCTCTTCCCGAAAGAGAGGTGGTAAGGGATGCGATACAAAAGTTGTGTCAACAGAGGATCGTGGTGCCGGTTCCCCCGTCTAAACGGGGGGAAGGGTTCTATTCAAGCCTCTTTGTTGTACCGAAGCCGGACGGCTCAGTCAGACCGATTCTGAACCTAAAATCCCTCAATCCATACTTGAAAGTGTTCAAGTTCAAGATGGAGACTCTTCGAGTGGTGATCTCCAGTCTCGAAGGGGGGGATTTTATGGCGTCAGTCGACCTAAAGGATGCTTACTTGCACATCCCGATATACCCTCCTCATCATGCTTTCCTGAGGTTTGCGGTACAGGATTGTCATTACCAATTTCAGGCGTTGCCGTTTGGGCTTTCCACGGCCCTGAGGGTTTTCACCAAGGTAATGGCGGAGATGATGGTGCTCCTTCGCAAGCAAGGGGTCACAATTATCCCGTACTTGGACGATCTCCTGATAAAGGCGAGGTCCAAGGAACAGTTGTTGAGAAATGTGGATCTCTCCCTGACGGTTTTGCGGCATCACGGTTGGATTCTAAATTTGCCAAAGTCTCAGTTGATCCCGGCCACTCGGCTGTGCTTTCTGGGTATGATCCTAGACACGGAACGACAGAGAGTATTTCTTCCGGAGGACAAAGCTCTGGAAATCCAGACCATGGTCAGGGAGCTTCTGAGGCCGACCAGTGTGTCGATTCATCAATGCACTCGGGTGCTAGGGAAGATGGTGGCGGCTTACGAAGCCATTCCGTTCGGCAGGTTTCATGCCCGGGTGTTTCAGTGGGATCTGCTAAACAAATGGTCTGGGTTTCACCTGCACATGTACCGGAAAATAAGTCTATCTCCCAGGGCCAGAATCTCTCTCCTGTGGTGGCTACAAGGCTCCCGCCTCCTAGAGGGATGCCGATTCGGAATCCAGGACTGGGTCCTGCTGACAACAGGTTCAAGTCTCCGAGGCTGGGGCACGGTCACGCAAGGAAGAAATTTCCAGGGAAAGTGGTTAAGCCAGGAAGCTTGTCTCCACATAAATGTTCTCGAGTTAATAGCCATTTACAACGGTCTGATGCAAGCGAAGAACCTTCTTCAGGGTCTCCCTGTTCTGATCCAATCGGACAACATAACAGCGGTGGCGTACGTAAACCGCCAAGGCGGAACAAGGAGCAGGGCGGGCGGAAGCCACAAAAATTCTCCGCTGGGCGGAACAGCACGTGAGCGCTCTGTCAGCAGTCTTCCTCCTGGGCGTGGACAACTGGGAAGCAGACTTCCTCAGCAGACACGACCTCCATCCGGGAGAGTGGGCACTTCATCAAGAGGTATTCGCAGAAGTGACAAGGCGTTGGGGAATTCCTCTAATAGACATGATGGCGTCGCACCTCAACAAGAAACTTCCGAGGTATTGTTCCAGGTCAAGAGACCCCCAAGCCAGTGCAGTGGACGCCCTGGTAACTCCATGGGTGTTTCGGTCGGTGTATGTGTTCCCTCCGCTTCCTCTCATTCCAAAGGTGCTGAGGATCGTACGATGAACAGGGGTTCAGGCAATACTCGTTGTTCCAGATTGGCCACGGAGGGCTTGGTATCCGGATCTTCAGGAATTGCTGATAGAAGAACCTTGGCCGCTTCCTCTAAGAGAGGACCTGTTACTGCAGGGGCCCTGCGTGTTTCCGGACTTACCGCGGCTGCATTTGACGGCGTGGAAGTTAAACGCCAAATCCTTGCTCGGAAGGGTATTCCTGGGGAGGTCATTCCTACTCTCCTTAAAGCTAGGAAGGAGGTCACGGCAAAACATTATCACCGTATTTGGAGGAAGTACGTATCCTGGTGTGAAACCAAGGCAGCTCCTGCAGATTAGTTTCACTTGGGTCGTTTCCTCCATTTTTTGCAGGCAGGCATAGATGCAGGCCTGAAATTGGGTTCCATCAAGGTGCAGATTTCGGCTTTATCTATTTTCTTTCAAGAAGAATTGGCTGTCCTTCCTGAGGTTCAGACTTTCGTGAAGGGAGTGCTGCATATACATCCTCCTTTTGTGCCACCCGTGGCACCGTGGGACCTTGAAGTGGTGTTACAGTTTCTTATGTCTCACTGGTTTGAACCTTTGCGTAAGGTTGAGTTAAAATGTCTCACTTGGAAAGTGGTCATGCTTTTGGCTCTGGCATCTGCAAGACGAGTGTCAGAGTTGGCGGCTTTGTCTCACAAGAGCCCATATTTGATCTTTCATTCTGATAGAGCGGAATTGAGGACTCGTCAACAATTTCTGCCGAAGGTGGTTTCTTCGTTTCACGTAAACCAACCTATTGTGGTACCGGTGGCTACGGAGGCTGTGGCGATTCCAAAATCTCTGGATGTTGTAAGAGCCTTGAAGATTTACGTCGCCAGAACGGCTCTTACTAGGAAAACAGAGGCTCTATTTGTCCTGTATGCTCCCAACAAGATTGGAAATCCTGCTTCTAAGCAGACTATTGCACGCTGGATTTGTAATACGATTCAGCAAGCTCATTCTTCGGCTGGGCTACCGTTGCCGAGGTCTGTAAAGGCCCATTCTACCAGAAAGGTGGGCTCATCTTGGGCGGCTGCCCGAGGGGTCTCGGCACTTCAACTTTGCCGAGCAGCTACTGTACGTGGTCGGGTTCAAACACTTTTGCTAAATTCTACAAGTTTGATACCCTGGCTGAGGAGGACCTCATGTTTGCTCACTCGGTGCTGCAGAGTCGTCCGCACTCTCCCGCCCGGTCTGGAGCTTTGGTATAGACCCCATGGTCCTTTTGGAGTCCCCAGCATCCTCTAGGACGTAAGAGAAAATAGGATTTTAATACCTACCGGTAAATCCTTTTCTCCTAGTCCGTAGAGGATGCTGGGCGCCCATCCCAGTGCGGACTGTTCCTTGCTGTGGTAGTCTTACTGGTTATTTTTGGCTACACGTGGGTTCTGTATCGGTTATATTCAGCTTGTTGCTGTTGTTAATTCATACTGTTTTCTGGTTTCCTGTTAGTCCGGTTGTACAGTATGTTTGTGGTGTGGGCTGGTATGTTTCTCGCCCTTAGTTTAACAAAAATCCTTTCCTCGAAATGTCCGTCTCTCCTGGGCACAGTTCCTATAACTGAGGTCTGGGGGAGGGGTATAGAGGGAGGAGCCAGTTCACACCCAGTCAAAGTCTTTTTAGTGTGCCCAAGCTCCTGCGGATCCCGTCTATACCCCATGGTCCTTTTGGAGTCCCCAGCATCCTCTACGGACTAGGAGAAAGGGATTTACCGGTAGGTATTAAAATCCTATTATTTTCTTGCATTGCAAGAGGAGAATATAGACAATAGTTTACTGTATAATATACTGTAAGACAAGGGCGGCCAGACTTTTGGAGTCAGGGATCTACTTTGAAAGCTAAAAAGCTTTTGTGATCTACCTAGGAGGAATAAAAGGGGGCGTGGCATAACAAAAGTGGGCGGGGTATAACAAAAAGTGGGCGTGGTATAACCAAAAAAAAAGGGACGTAGCCTTGCTGCACAGAGTGTAATGACTATCTCGCACGAAATAACACATTGGCCCCCACAGGTAAAAACCTCAAACACATATGCCCCCACAGTGCCAGATACACATATGCCCCCACAGTGCGATGTGCCCACAGTGCCAGATATGCCCCCACAGTGCCAGATACAGATATGCCCCCACAGTGTCATGTGCCCACACTGCTAGATATGCCCCCACAGTGCCAGAATACAGATATGCCCCCACAGTGCCATGTGCCCGCAGTGCCAGATATGCCCCCATAGTGCCAGATATGCCCCCACAGTGCCAGATTACAGATATACCCCCAAGTGCCATGTGGCCGCAGTTCCAGATATGCCCCCACAGTGCCAGATATGACCCCACAGTGCCACATATGCCGCCACTGTGCCCGCAGTGCCAGATATGCCCCCACAGTGCCAGATATGACCCCACAGTGCCACATATGCCGCCACTGTGCCCGCAGTGCCAGATATGCCCACACAGTGCCACATATGCCACACATTGCCAGATATGCCCCCTGAGTGCTCACCGTGCTGTGTGGAGAGCGCAGCGTGCGCTTCTCCTGCCTGCCGTCCTGCCCCTCAGTCTGGTCTCCGGCGGTGACGGCAGCGTGTATGGCTCAAATCAGGCGCCAGTTCGCGAGCTCTGATTGGCTAACGAACCGGCGCCTGATTTGAGCTATACACTCCGCCGTCACTGCTGGAGACCAGACTGAGGGGCAGGACGGCAGGCAGGAGAGGCGCGGCTTCGGGTGGATGGGCAGCGGATCGCGATCGACTGGTCGCATGTCCGCGATCGACCAGTCGATCGCGATCGACTGTTTGGCCACCCCTGCTGTAGCACATATTCCAAACAAAGGGCCTGATTCAGACCTGATTGATGTTGTGCGATTTCACAAGGCGGACGATTATTGATCGACTGCGCATGCGTACAGATCGTAATGCGCACGCGCAAGGCCAAATTGCGAAGGAATACAGCAAATTTTTTGGTCGCTAGGCGTATGCAAGTTGATTAACAGGAAGCGATCGTTTGTGGGCTGGTAACTGGCTATTTTCTAGGAGTGTCAGGAAAAACGCAGGTGTTCCCAAGCTATCGCACTGTAGGAGTAGGTCCTGGGCTACGCGCAGACTGCACAGACTGGAAAAAAAACATTAGATGGTGAGTGAGTTGCAAATGGATTTGCAGCTGACCGGCGTACGCAGAGCTTTTTGCAAGACGTACGCAGACTTGCATGGGGCGGGTATTCACTTTGTTTGGGCAGTGACTATGTGATCGCGGGTGTAGTATGGTATGCCGGCGGTCCGGCTCCCGGCGACCAGCCGGGAGCCTGTCTGCCGGCATACCGACAGTGTGGCGAGCGCAAAGGAGCCACGCTATTTATTCTCCCTCCAGGGGGGTCGTGGACCCCCACGAGGGAGAATATCTGTCGGTATGCCGGGTTTCGGGATCCCGGCGCCGGTATACTGTGCGCCGGGATCCCGACATTCGGCATACTGAAGACCACCCTGTGATCGCAAACCTATGCAAATTTGCAGAGGAGCGATCAGGTCTGAATATCCTTCTGCAGAGTAAATGACCGTCAGTCTCTTACACAAAAAATGGTTGCTATCACAAGACAAGATTCTGTGTATAGGGATAAATAATTATTGCCAGACATGTACTGCAGAGAAATGTCTATTGCAAACCACACATGGCAGAGAAATAGATAGAGAGGAGAAAGACAAAAGAATGAAAAGGAATAGGAGAAAAAAGAACCAAGGCTAAAGTACAGTAAGTAGAGAGGAGTCACTGAAGGGTACAGTATATGTACAAAAAAGGAAGGGATATGGGCACACACTAGTACCCCTAATTCAAATGACACCACTTTCCCCTTACACACATAATGCCAACAACAGTAATAGCGCTGCTTACACAGATAATGTCCACCACAGTAGTAGTGCCCCTTACGCACATAATACTCACCTTAACAGTACCACCCCTTGCACGCGTAACACCCAACACAGTAATATCATCCCTTACACACATAATGGCATAGTAGTGGGTTTTTACACATAATACCAGACAGTCAGATAGTGGCTTGAAGTGAATTTTGTGCCCTTGTAGGTCCTCTCCAGGCAGGGCAAGGCAAAGCAACTAAGCACTGCCCCCCTCCGTATGCAAGGCTGCTGCTGCTGTAAGAGGTTACACCCCAAAATGTGGAAAAGATGATATTCATAGACATGAAATACAAAGAATACAAAAGTCCTCTTCCACTGAATAAGTCCTCTTCCACTGAATACATCAAAGTCCAGACTTCTGTAATGGTGGATTCCATGGGGATGAGTCAATATTGTGTGATGATGATGTTAACGCTGATGAGGGTGATGATGACGTCAACTTCCAGCTGTAGAGAAGAGATCATTAAAAACAGCACAGTTAGCTGCCTTAAGCCCATTGGTAGTTTGTTTTGTGGGGGGACCAAACAAACCAAGCACTTCAGCCACAAAAGTGGCAGTCCCTGTCGCTAAAGTGCTTGGTTTGTTAAACTGTGCATGTCCTTTTTAATATCCAACATAAGGGTGTGAGGATGGAAGGACAATTCCATTTTGCATGACTTTTCTTTTCTTCCACTGCTGGGTGGCAATATTTCATAGATGTGCTATATCCTGCCGTGTGTTCTGCTCTGTCACTTAATAACCAGTAATCTTGCTACAGCATTTTGCCTAAACTGGATGAAAACAATATTGTGAGCTGTGAGGTGGTCAAGATTGACTGTAAATGACTGGTAATTAATGTTATTTAGGCGAATAATACTGCAGGAACAAAAATAGTCCCAAATGACATGACTTCTTATGGCATTTTTTTTTTTTCCAAATACAGCTCCAATCATGAGGTTGGTTTTGCAAAATTAGAACCATACAAAAACACAAAATGAATACTGATCCAAAACCAAAATACAGGGGTTACTTACTGCACATCTCTAATGTATGTATGTATGTATGTATGTCTGTCTGTCTGTCTGTCTGTCTGTCTGTCTACATATATACATACAAGGTGTGAGTTTCACATTTTTCATATTTAGTACATTACAAGCAAAGTAATGGGAGTAAAGACAAGAAACACAGACTCCTCCTCATTCATCTGAGTACAGTATGTTCATTTCCTCTTTCTCTTTCGTCCTGTTTATGTAGGTAATGTAGCATTTCTGATAAGGTAAGAAGACACCCCGAATGCTGCTCTTGAAAAATAATAACCTAATGCTACTCTTTTGCATCAATCCATGAATTAACCTAGCCCTGTTAGTGTTAATGACTTCCCTAATCACAATATCTAATCCTAATTTAATCTGTATTATATTACAGTCCATATAACAATATGAGCATGTATGGTCCGACACGTGATTCTTCCTTTCTGAGTTACTGGTTAAAAAAAAAATGCAAATATGCAAAATTTTCAGCATGCAATCTTTTGCTTCTTTTCATATTATCTTCCACTCAAATAATGAAAGATAATAGCTAATTAGTTGCATCCGTTACTGTAGAGCAGAGGTGGCCAAAACATTGATCGTGATCTACCGGTAGATCGCGGAGCTCTCGCCGGTAGATTGCGATCCAAGTGTGACCTGCCACCTCTGCCCGGAGCGTTCCCAATGATGCATTGCGCGGGTGACATCATGATGTCAGCCGCGCAATGCACGATTGGGAACGCAATGTGAGGAGCCTGTGCGCCTGCTTGATCTGGTTGGATCCAGCCGGCGGCAGCAGGACAGCAGCAGTGGCGGGAAGTTGGAGCAGGCACAGGAGCAGGATCTAGCCAGCAGGGAGACAGTGAGCCAGCCAGCTAAAGTAAGTATATCTGACACTGTGGGGGCATATCTGGCACTGTTAGGGGCATATCTGGCACTGTGGGGGGCATATCTGGCGCTGTAGGCACATGGCACTGTGGGGGCATATGTGGCACTGTGGGGGCATATGTGGCACTGTGGGCACATGGCACTGTGGGGGCATATGTGGCACTGTGGGCACATGGCGCTGTGGGGGCATATCTGGCACTGTGGGGGCATATGTGCTACTGTGGGGGCATATATGTATCTGGCACTGTGGGGGCATATGTGGCACTGTGGGGGCATATATGTATCTGGCACTGTGGGGGCATATGTGGTACTGTGGGGGCATATGTATGGGGGTATATACAAAGGGTTGAGATTACCTAAAGGATTAAAAAAGGGGCAGACTAGATGGGCCAAGTGGTTCTTATCTGCCGTCAAATTCTATGTTTCTATATCTGGCACTGGGGGCATATGGCACTGTGGGGGCATATGTGTATCTGGCACTGTGGGGGAATATGTGTTTGAGGTTTTTACCTGTGGGGGCCAATGTGTAATTTCGTGCGAGACAGTCATTACACCCAGTGCAGCAAGGCCGCGCCCTTTTTTTGTTATGCCACACCCTTTTTGTTATGCCACGCCCCTATTATCCCACGTCAGTATATCACAAAAGCTTTTCAGCTTTCAAAGTAGATCACCGACTCCAAAAATCTGGCCACTCCTGCTGTAGAGGAACCAGGTAGAGCCACTGCTGCACCTGCTTGGACATAATCCTCCCTGCCTGTGCTTCTGATACCATTATCTCTTCAGCTGTTTTTGAACTACACATACCAGCATGCCTTGCTACATTTTTGCTTTTTGGCCATGCTAAAACTGTTGCAGGACATGCTGGGATGTGTAGTTCAACAACAGCTGGAGGGCTGAAGGTTCCCCATCCCTGCTTTAATAGGATTAATTGAGCCAGTGCTGTTGGACTTAGGTGGTCATTCCGAGTTGTTCGCTCGCTAGCAGTTTTTAGCAGCGTGCAAACGCTATGCCGCCGCCCTCTGGGAGTGTATCTTAGCTTAGCAGAAGTGCGAACGAAACGTTCGCAGAGCGGCAGCAAAATAATTTTGTGCAGTTTTAGAGTAGCTTCAGACCTACTCAGCGCTTGCGAACACTTCAGACTGTTCAGTTCTGGATTTGACGTCACAAACACGCCCTGCGTTCTCTCAGCCACGCCTGCGTTTTTCCTGGCACGCCTGCGTTTTTTTGAACACTCCCCGAAAACGGTCAGTTGGCACACAGAAACGCCCACTTCATGTCAATCACTCTGCGGCCAGCAGTGCAACTGAAAAGCTTCGCTAGGCCTTGTATGAAACTACATAGACCATTGTGAAAGTACGTCGCGCGTGCGCATTGCGCCGCATACGCATGCGCAGAAGTGCCCTTTTTTTGCATCCTCGCTGCGCAGCGAACATTTTCAGCTACCGATCAACTCGGAATGACCCCCTTAATCCCCTGCTGTATTGTTCTCTCTGTATTGTATTGCATCTGAGAACAATAGATGAAAGGCTTATGCTAATAAACCTTGGGGCACCTAGGCGCAGCAGAGAAGGCTATATGAGCGAGGCTCCATCTGTACCTTTCCCAAACCCCTCTATAGTTACGTGAATGGGAATTTACAGGAACAGTTACCAGAAACATTGTATATTAGAAAACATCAGATCCAGACATGGAAAATGAGGATTGTCCTGAGTACTGAGCCATGTATGGAGTTTGTATGTTCTCTCTGTGCTTGTATGGGATTCTAGCCCCACCTTCCCCAACACCAATGATATACTGGTAGGCTAATTGACTTCTGACAAAATTAACGCTTGTGTGTTTCTCTGTGTTAGGAAATATAGATTGTAAGCTCCCTCTGGGAATAATATGAATCATTAAGTATCCTCCATAAAGCGTTGTGTAATATTTAGATGCTACATAAATACATTTGTTCTGTAAAACAGACCATTCCAACATGGCCGCAGCAAGGGGTGTGCGACTGGTGCTGCTGTCCATGGGGCAAGACTGCCATACTGTTCTACTTTGCAGTGTGCCTGAGAGGCTGCCAGACAAGCCACCCACCAGCTCCTCCACAGCTCCCGCTGCTCTTGCTGGGTGACATCATGACATCAGGTGCGCCAGAGGCAGACCTGATGTCCACACTAACAAGGGTATTTATCAAAGCTCGAAGAGAGATAAAATTGTGAGAGATAAAGTAGCAGCCGATCAGCTTCTAACTGCCATGTTATAGGCTGTGTTGGAAAAATAACAGAAGCTGATTAGTTGGTACTTTGGAGTCTATTCATGAAGCAGTGAAAAGTGTGGAGAAGTGATCCAGTTGAGAATCATGCAAAAGTATCCCCAATTAAAATTATGCCACACAGTAGCACAATCTTATTCACATCACACCACATAGTAGTGTCACTTATTCATGTTATGACACACATTAGTGTCCCTTATACACAAAGCCCACAGTAGTAGCACCCCTAATACACACAATGACCACTGCAGTAGCGCCTATTATACAATGCCCACAGTAGTAGTTCCCCTTATGTAATGTCCACTGTAGTGGTAGTGCCCTTTATGTAGAGCCCATAGTAGTGGTACCCGTTATGCAATGCCCCCAGTAGTAGTGCCCCTTATAACCCCAGGAGTGATGCCCCTTGTGAAATGCCCATTATACAATACCCTCATTAGTAGTGCCCCCAGTAGTAATGCCCCTGTGTAGTATTGCCCCCAGTAGTAATGCCGCTGTAGTAGTGCCACCTCTAGTAATGCCCCCAGTCATTTAGCCCCCTGTAGTTATGCCCCAAGTAGTTTAGTCCCCAGTAGTTATAGCCCCCTGTAGTTATAGCCCCTGTAGTTATAGCCTTCTAGTGGTAATGCCCCCCCCCCCCAGTGGTAATGCCCCCACTAGTTTAGCTCCTGTAGTTTAGCGCCCCAGTGGTAATGCCCCCAGTAGTTTAGCCCCTGTAGTTATGCCCCCGGTAGTTTAGCCACCCCTGTAGTTATGCCCCCTGTAGTTATGCCCCAAGTAGTTATGCCCCCTGTAGTTTAGCCCCCCTGTAGTTTAGCCCCCCTGTAATTTAGCCCCTGTAGTTATGGCCCCAGTAGTTTAGCACCCCTGTATTTTAGCCCCCCCTCTGGTAATGCCCCCTGTATAAGCCGCTAACACGAACACTCACACACACAAAACAAAAAAAACAATACTTACCAAGCCCTGCTCCTGCTTCCAGACCACTGCCCTCCGTCTGGCGGCTGCTCCTCGGAACTATGGGAGAGATGTCATGATGTCATGACGTCATAGTTCCAAATGGAACCTACGGAATGCAGTTCTGCCCCGTTCCGGCCCACTTTAACCCCTGGTGATAGGGAACCTTTGGCACTCCAGCTGTTGTTGAACTACACATAGCATGCCCTGCTACAGTTTTGCTATTTGGACATGCTAAAACTGTAGCAGGACATGCTGGGATGTGTAGTTCAACAACAACTGGAGTGCCAAAGGTTCCCCATCACCAGGGGTTAAAGTGAGCCGGAACGGGGCGGAAATGCGATCCATCAGTTCCATTTGGAGATGGAACGCAGTTCTGCCTCCTCCGGCTCACCTAACCTGATGTGTGCCCGACGCCGCAGGTTCCCCATCACTGCCCTAGATTATATTCTGAACCATAGTAGTACCCTAGTTTATTTTATGAGCCATAGTAGGGCCCTAATTCACATTATGCCACATTGTAGTACTGCCAGTACACATTATGCCACACAGTACCCCCAATTCACATTATGATATACAGTGTCCCCAGTTCATATTATGCCACAATACAGTGCCCTCCAGTTAGTTTTAAACCACATTGCAAAGAGATGGTCGAGGGGCCAAAAGTAGATACAGGTATTTGTGGGCCCCAAGGCAAACGTTTGTAAGTGTCACTATGTACCTCCAATGGTAGAAAATGTATAGGTAACATGTAACTTTGACAGGAGAGGTGGGCCCCTCTCAGCACTGAGCACCATGGGGGTCATTCTGACCCGTTCGCTCGCTGCGTTTTCACGCAGCAGAGCGAACGGGTCCCTGCTGTGCATGCGCCGGCGCCGTAGTGCGATCGCCTCTGCCTGATTGACAGGCAGAGGCGATTGATGGGCGGGAGGGGGCGAAACTCCGGTGTTTAGCTGCCATTTTGTAGGTGCGGTCCGGCCAACACAGGCATGGCCGGACCGAACGGGGGGCGGGCCGCAGCGGCTGCGTGACATCATACACAGCTGCTGCGGGCAAGGGAGCGAGGAATATCTCCCGGCCAGCACGCTAAAGCTGCGCTGGCCGGGAGTTACTCCTGAAGTGCAAAGGCATCGCCGCTGTGCGATGCCTTTGCACTTCTGTGAGGGGAGCTGGACTGACATGCGGGGCGGACTAGCCCCGTGCTGGGCGTCCCCCCGCATGTCAGGAAAGTTGATCGTAGCTATGCAAAATTTTGCACAGCTACGATCAACTCGGAATGACCCCCCATAGCAGCTGCACTACCCACACCTTTGGTAGCTACGCCCTTGCATGGCGACCAATCAGCATTGAAGTAATATTTAGCATTTTCATACTGTAAAATTATACAGAGCAGCTGCAAAACAGAGCAGTATATTTAGAGACAAAGGTGAGATTGACGTAATGACAGGGCTAGTTCTAAAAGACAGGAGAATGGACTTTCATATCTGAGTTTTTCACACTGTAAATGTAGGCGCACAACAAGTTCACCATAACGAGCAGCTAGCGTTGCGCTTGGCAGGCCGTACTGGTGCTATTTCTAGACGTAGCGAGTGTACATCCAAACACAATTTCATATTTCTAAATTTCAATATATATTCCAGACTCCGTTCCGCAGGATTCCGACAAATGACTCTACGATGAAACACTAGATACACGTTTCTCTGTGTCTATTAATAAGGACAGATAATAATCAGACAGCTTTCTGTATACTGCACAACAATTCACAAAACAATTTTATTTAGAAACTGATAGCTGCTCTGAACATGATCAGAGGAGTATTTTAGGAAACACAAATGTCAGGCAGTGCCAGAGAGCATGTACTAATAACTTGGTAATATTCCCAGCTCAGGGTTTTATAAAGTCATTTCTTCATAATAGCCAGTGATAAAAGTCCTGCTGGGCAATTGAATTAAAATAGTAAAAAACAAACAAACAGTGTCGCACAAAGCAGCGACAAGTTTTTGATCTCTCTATAATATCAGACACCTCCACATGCCCCTTCTATGCAATCAGACAAATCCACATGCCCTGTGTAGGTTATCAGCCCCCTCCATATGTACCGTCATGCCATTATATATCTCCGATATACCATTTATATGAAACCAGGCCCTCCAGATACTCCTTATATGCTACCAGACCCCTCAATATGCCTCTTACAGTATGCACAATAAGACCCCTCCAGATGCTCCTTATATGTATTCACATTGTTCCATATGCCCCTAATGCCATCAGACTCCCCAGATGCCCTTTATATGTTATCAGATTACTACACATGCCCCTTATATGCCATCAGACCCCTTATATGAATCACACTTCTCCACATGCCCATTTGATGCCATCATAACCCCCTCACAAACACACATACCCCTTGTATGTCATTAGGTTATTCTACATGTCCTTTATCTTCCATATATGCCCATCAGAATTCCACCCATTTAATGGAGCCCATGCAGAGTCTGACTTCGTCAGAGGATGATATCATGTGATGTGCCCATAGGTCCTCCCTCTATCCCAGCCACCGATGCACTCATTTTATATGTAGATTATAGCTCTGCATTTATTATAGTTGTCCCTTTCTTCACTGGTGAGCGAATTGTCAAACTTGGGTCTGAGTAATTATATTTGTCGGTGGTTCCTGGATTTTTTGACCAATAGACCTCAGGTTGTCAGATTACAGAGTCAGTTATCTAGTGAACTGGTGGTGGGTACAGGAGTACCTCAGGGGTACGTCCTGAGCCCACTGTTGTACTCTCTGTTTACCTATGACTGTTCCTCAAGTTCGGATTCAGGCCCTCATTCCGAGTTGATCGCTAAGAGTCATCGCATCGCAAATGTCCGAAATGTAAGTATCTGCGCATGCGCAAATGCGTGATTACGCATGCGCGAAGACATACGTACGACAACTGTGCAAAATTACTTTGGGAAAAAAAAGCCGTAACTGCCAAACGAAAACGAGGAGTGGCGTGGGCGTGGCGGAGGCGAGACTTCGCAATGCTCCGACATGGGCGTGAAAGTGGGCGTACTGTGTGGGAGTATGCAACTTGCAATGGGCGTGTTTTTCGCAAATAAACTTTGTCGCTGTTAAAACTAACATAGGAAACCGTAGCAACATTCACGCAGCAGCAGAGTAGGTCTGCAGTTACTCTACATTTGCGAAGTACTGGTACAAGTGTGTATGCAGTAATTAGCAGTTAATTGGAGAGCACATTCATCTGATGTTCAATTACTTGTTAATTACTGAGCACATGAAAGTTACCAACCAGCAATTGACTGAACACACATTACATGTTTATTCTACTCACATATTAATCGCACACACTGTGAAATAAGGTTGTTATTTGTGTTTAACTTGGTGTGTAAGCATTGTGACGAAATGTTTTAATGTGTGTTAGACTACTAAATACAAACAAGTTACATTTTTATTTAAAGTTATATAATTCTGCAACATTCTGATTAATTAACCAACACCCACATAATGCCGCATACACTATGTTTTATTTTTAAAAGTCACAATAATATATGTTTTTAACATCTGTCAATGTTTTCAATGATGTCATGTTGTCCAAAGATATTTTATCAAGTTGTCGTGTCTGTTTTATTAATATGGACATTAAAGTGTGGTGCAAAACATACCTTTTTTATCATTTTTGTTTAATTTTAAGGAGAATTAGCAGATTTGTCACCAAGTGTCTATATGTTGACCTAATCTTTTGGTAACTAAGATTTTGCTAATGCATTACCTTCAAGAAATTGCACACATTTTTTTATTTTAAGTTTTATTACAGTAATAATATTATCCAACATTTAAACATGGCTCCACATGAGTCTCACAGGCAGAGATAGACCAAGCACCAAGCAGATGGCACTGACAAAAATTATATTGCAGAACTCAGTACTCTGCAAATTTCTGCTTCTGACAAAAGTATCTTATAAATTCATAAATTCAACATATTTCACACCCTGCCACACAAAAATGTGACACAAACTGAGAAATAATTAGTATCCACCACACAAACACAACAATACACAGCACACTAGTGAGAGGAAGATGGCTCTGTTGTTTTTTAAAAGAAACTCACAGGCTACAATTCCTCCAAACAGAAAAAAGTCATTTCACTAAGAGGGAGTGATCCATTCTGGCCACACAAGCCAAGTCCAAAATAACATAGAGGCAACTACAAAAACATGGGTGCTGCCCATCTGGAGAGACATCACTTTCTTCTTTTTCGCCCCGCCTGAGGCTGATCTTCTTTGCTTGGTCTGCGGAGTGACCTTCGTTGGGCCTGCCCAGTGTCCTGTTCTTCCTGGGCAGGGGCAGGGGAGGGAGCCGATGTGGTTGGCTCTCTGCCACTGTGGGCAAGGGAGACAGCGATGGCCTGGAGCCCTTGCAAGATGTTAGTTGCAAGGCTTTGGTTTGAGGAGGCCAGTTGTTCTTGGGCCTGCCTGATCTCTGCCAGACTTTGGCAGAGTTGAGCAACACCTTGCTCAACACAGGTTCGGATCTCAGTGAGCCGGACAGTTATCTGGCTTACCTCCCGGATGACCCCGTCTTGAAATGTGTTTAGGCTCTCACCATACCTAGCAATTTCAAGCAGGATCTCCGGGATAGCAGAGGGTTGGGTGGGGGGGCCAGTAGGAACCTGCATAGGTGGGTTTTGTTGGCCCACACTGGCAGACCCACTAGGTCCCTCCACCTCAGCCTCAACCACATAACCGGCCTGTGACTCAAACTGTTCACCCCCCTGTGCTGTGTTTTGTGGCAAGCAAATAGAAGAATGTGTGGGGGAAAAGTTGGAGTCAAAATTAGTTTAAGATTATTAATACAGTTCAAATTTCAGACAAATACATGTGTAAACTTACCTTCCAAGTCATGTCCCGTCAGAATCTCAGGCAGGTCCGTGTCCATATGAGACACCCCTTGGCCCTCCTCATAACTCACACAGGCCATCGCCATCTCCTCCAAGTCAGTAAACTCCACAGCGACAGGTGGTCCCCCCCCTGTTGCCCTTGAGGCATTCCACTCCGCAGCCCTCTTTGCCTTCAGGCGGGATTTGAAGTCGGCCCACCTACATAAATATTGTGAAAGAGGGAAAAAGTTGAGTCTTCTTATTGTTCAAAGTAAATATATAGCACACATGTTCTGCTTGTGTTTGCTAGACATAACATGACATGTAACTACATTTTTTATGCAACTTAGCACAGAAAAAGGATTGTCAAGATGCACTTACCGTCGTCTCACTTCCTGTGATGTTCTGACGACAGAGCCAACTTCATTCACAGATTTTGTGATGTCTCTCCAGATGCGTTCTTTGGAAGCAGCCCCCATGTTTTTGGGGCCCCTATGTATTTTGGACATGGCCTGCGTGACCAAGACACGCAACTCCCTCTTAGTGAATGCAGGCTGTCTTTTTTTCCGTCTGGAGGTAGCCTGTGAGGTTTCTTCAGGTTGGTCATCTCCATCTTCCTCCTCACTAGCAGCTTCTGTCTGCTGTGTTTGTGTGGCTAAAGTCAATTCTCCCTCAGTTTGCTCACTATGTGTGTGTGGCAGGGTATCCACACTCAATTGTTGAGGTTCAGAAGCAGAAATTTGCAGAGTACTAGGTCCTGCATTAACCTCCGCAGAGGCGTATTCTAACAAGCGCCTTTGACACTCTATCCGTTGTTTCTGCAATGCCATCTGCTGCTCTGCAATGCGGTCTATCTCTGCTGCGATTTGCTCACGAGAAGCCATGTTTGTGATGACGTGTGTACGCCGAGGTGTGTGCGCTTATATACCTACGTGCGACTCGTTAATTCACACAGGTGTACACTGTTATTCTGTTGAATGATTGCACTGCTTATTTAAGGGCCTACTGTGCATGCTGTAAGTGTTGGTAGTTTGGCGTTTGAGTTGTTGGCTTGTGCGGGAAGGTGATAGTGGAATTGGCAGAGTGAGTAATTGTCAAGCATACCTTTGTCCTTTTCTTTGCGTTTTGAATATAGACAGTGGCATTTTTTGTGGGTATTTTCGTTTGTGAGTATTCTGTTTTTTTTTTTTTTTTTTTGTGTTGGCAAGTTTTTTTAATACATTTTAATATTTTAATTTTTATAACACATATATATTTTGCAAGTCCATTTGTGAAAATATTCCCGTGCTTCTTTGTTTTGACTGTCATTAGTGTTCTCTTGTAGGAATTTACTTTTTGGTGAGAAAAACCAATTTTGTATTCATTTTTGGGTGTGGTCCACAAAAACAAGACTTTATTTCTTTAGGAGCAGGTAAGTGTCGTTGGCCTGTGTTGGAGCTTGTTTGTTGGAAGTGTCTGTATGCTGTTTTTGACTGTCATTTGTGTTCTCTTGTAGGAGTTTTTTTTTTGGTGAGAAAAACCAATTTTGTATTCATTTTTGGGTGTGGTCCACAAAAACAAGACTTTATTTCTTTAGGAGCAGGTAAGTGTCGTTGGCCTGTGTTGGAGCTTGTTTGTTGGAAGTGTCTGTATGCTGTTTTTGACTGTCATTTGTGTTCTCTTGTAGGAGTTTTTTTTTTGGTGAGAAAAACCAATTTTGTATTCATTTTTGGGTGTGGTCCACAAAAACAAGACTTTATTTCTTTAGGAGCAGGTAAGTGTCCTTGGCCTGTGTTGGTGCTTGTTTGTGTTTGTTAAATTTTTTTTTTTTTTTTTTTTTTTTTAAAGTTTGCTAAACAAAGTGTTTGGGTTTTCCAGGATTGATCTGCAAAGTAGTGTTTGTCTTTCCTGGACTAGGTACTAAATTTCTTATTTTTTTGGTTTTTTTTTTTTTAAAGTTTTTTTGCATTAATATATGTTTTTTATATCCAAATATTAAATTTAGTTTTATTTGCTTTTTATTTTTGCATTTTGGACATGAATTCAACACAGAAAAAATGTACGCTCCTGCAGTAAGTTGACACCACAATTGTAAAAACAGTTATTGTGTAAAATTTTGGAAAACTTTGAATTATTTTTTTTTTACATTTCTTAACATTCTCTCCAAAAAGTGTGTGATGTCAATACATATTGCGGCAGAAGCCCTACCTCCCCAACCCACGCCAGCACTCCCACCCCAACCGCCAGCCCCACAACCACAGCCGGCTCCTCATCAACCAAGGCAACGGAGGCGTGCTAGGCCACCAATTTTCAGAACCCGTGTCAGACTTTTTGGGATGCCAGATGATGTGGTGGTGCGTAGATACCGGCTGCCACCACATCTAATCCTAGACACTCTCTCCATAATAGAGAGTGATCTGGAGTCTGAAATTCGGTATCCTACAGCAATACCACCATTGACACAATTCCTTGCAGTGTTACATTTTTTGGCCACAGGATCATTCCAGCATGTGGTTGGAGACCTGGTTGGCATGTCGCAGGGCCAGTTCAGTAAGGTCCTGCGACGTGTCTGCCAGGCTTTCCTCAAGCGTGTTAAGCAATTTATTGCTATGCCTTTGGATGTTGGTGCCCTAGATGTGGTGAAGCGGCAATTTGCGGAAGGTGGTAGTCGCTTCCCACATGTTATTGGGGTTGTGGATGGCACACATGTAGCTATTCAGCCACCAAAACATAATGAAGAAATTTTTAGAAACAGGAAACTGTTTCATTCTCTGAATGTAATGGTTGTTTGTGGGCCATCCCTCCAGATCCTTTCCCTGAACGCAAAGTTTACTGGAAGTTCCCATGATGCGTATGTCATTAGACAATCAGGGATATGGCAGAGATTAAGATCAAGTCAACGACCAGACATGTGGTTATTGGGTGAGTTGTTGCTCAAATATTTTTGATTAAAAAAAAAAAAAAAATTACATTTTTTATATCTAAATTTTTGCTTTTATTCCAACAGGAGACCGTGGATATCCTTGCACCCCCTGGCTCATGACTCCTTACCGTAATCCCAGGCCAGGACCACAGATGGCATTTAACTCCGCGCTTACTGCCACTAGGCAGCTGGTGGAGCGCACAATTGGTGTCCTGAAAGGGCGGTTTCGTGTTCTCCACCGCACTGGTGGCGACATCATGTATTCGCCGGAGATGGCAAGTAAAATAGTGGTCCTGTGCGCAATACTCCATAATATCGCGGTAAGGAGTAGTGTAGAGCTTCCTCAGGCAGAGGAATTGCCTGATGAGGAGCCAGGGGTTGTGCCACGCTTCGGTGGGGGGAGTGTGACACGGAGGGGGAGCCAAGTGAGGGCAAGAATTGTAGCAGAATATTTCAGGTATAGTGTTTATATATTTTATATTTGCCAAAATAATACAACACAGTATGTTTCTGTTTTATAAACGATGATTTCAATTTGTATGATCTTGTAAAGTGATTGGGTACGGATTTTGTGGTGTTGGAATGTGTAATTGTTTTTGGTTCAAAATACAAAAACACGTTAAGCTTACAATGTTTATTTTGAAATTTAAATACTGTAATGTTGCTAAATAGTGTCCTTATTTGTTTTATATCATCAAATCCTGATTATGTAACCAAACACACAAACAAATGATACTCAATGTTTCACACTTTGTGACTGTCCAGCTGAATTATCACACGAACTGTGGTGAGTACACAGATATGTTTAGTATTTGTAACTAAAGTCTGTGTCTCTGTGTGTGTTTTGTTTGCTTAAATTTGTGTACCAAACATTTTCGCTTCTGCTATTGCGTTTTTACGCTCGTGCCAAATAACACTCTGCTTTTCACAGCATTGCAAAGATCAATAAAGTTAATAGAAATGACAACATAGATTTTTGACCAATCACATGCTAACAGACACTATAAATATATGCCCAAATAAGGAAAACGCCATTGCCATGATGCGTGCAGCACCGTTCACCAGGCGGGAGCTCCGCGTGCTGGTTGCGGTGATGGACCGCCGCGTAGGCCGCGTTGGGCGCTTCATCCCCAATCGGGTGAAGCGCGAGGCCTACGCGGAGGTCCGCCGCCTGCTGCGGACGCGAGTCCGCAGCAGGCGGACAATCATCCAGCTCGAAAGGAGGTGGAGTGATCTCCGTAGGCGGACTCCAGATTTGTTGGCGGAGATCCGCCATCAAATCCGTGCGCTGCATACACGAAGTAAGTTACCTTACATAAGTTTTTTGCACTAAATTGTGCTAATGTGTTATTTTCCAATTTTTGGCCTTCCGTAATTTAAGTAACAATTGTTAAATACAATGAGCACTGCAGGGGAAGCATATGTAACATGTGCAGAGAGAGTAAGTTTTGGTTGGGGTGTGTTAAATCAGGTGCAAAAATTTGCAAGGCTAAAATAAAGCTGCATGTATTTACCCTGCCCATAATTTTAAATTTTTTTAAAAAACCACACTCTCTCGGGACATGTTATATCTGCCACCCCTGCACTGCACATGCTTTTGGCCAATTGCCTACTCAATACCTGCTGTAAACCCCTTGGATTTGCAGACATTTTACAGTAAGTGGTAGGCTAATTGCAACCTGCAATGCCCTTTTATGGAAATTAGGACACTGTGTGTGGTTAGGTAAAACAGTACTGACTGTAGCAAAGTAACACCAAACAAGTGCATGTTTACAAAAAATAAGAAGCAGGCAGGAAATTAATCCACAATACTTGATCAGTGCAGGCTATATAATAAGGTGCCTTGAATAGTAATCTGGTGATGTTGCTGAGACCAATCACTATGACTCAATTGCCTAGATTAAGGAATGAGCTTCAAAGTTAAATTTTAGACTCATTTTGTTTGCTGTGGCCAACATGAAGAGGATCTTAACATGTTTGCTTTTCTTTGGAACAAAACAAATAATTTAACAATGAACAGAACATTGATAAAACAAATTGATTACTATGTAATTTATCATGTTTGAACAATTTGAACAATATTATCATTCTAGGACAACAACAACGGCAAAACTCCCCACCCCCTTCCCCTTCTCACTCCCCCTCCCCTTCTCACACCCCCTCCCCTTCTCACTCCCCCTCCCCTTCTCACTCCCCCTCCCCTTCTCACTCCCCCTCCCCTTCTCACTCCCCCTCAGCTTCCCAGTCCCCCTCATCTTCCCAGGCCCCATCAGCTTCCCTGGCCCACTCCACTTTACATTCCCCTTCTCACCACACCTCTCCATCTCTTTCTGGGACCCCTTCTCCTCCTTCCCATACCCCTTCTCCTTCAAAATCAACATCACAATCTGAACCACCCTCACCCTCTATTGCTTTAACTTTTTCTCCGCCCCCCTCGCCCTCTCAATCAGACCCCCCCTCTGAAATTGCGGACCAAATCCAGCCTCCTTCCCCCATCCAGCCTCCTTCCCCAATCCCTCCTCCTTCCCCAATCCCTCCTCCTTCCCCCATCCAGCCGCCTTCCCCCATCCAGCCAACATCCCCACCAAGTGAATGGGCAGAGGAAGCCCCTGCCGAACGTTCCGGGAGTCTGGATGTTGCCGTGGAAAGTAAGTATATTTTAATTTTTAAAAAAATGATTACCCACTTACACTTACAATGCCAAAACATGCAGTGTTGTACTGTTTGAATTCTTGGACCCTGGAAAAATATTTAAAAATTTAATCATGGTGTACATGTTGCCTTTACATATTTGTGAGTGTCATTATATGTACAGTGTGTATGTGTGCAATGTTTTGTGTGTCCACTCTAGGTTGACACTCATTAGGTAGCCAGGGTTGCCAGGAGAACAGGGTTTATATGTGTTACTTTTTCTGGGAAACAGTTAGACCTGAGTGGAGTTTAGTATGTTTGCCTTTTACACTTGGGCCTGTGTAGTCTGAATATTTACACTTAAAAATCACATGCTTCACTTTGTTATGCAGCCTAATGACACACTGTTTTTTTGTGTGAAAGTTACATTCTCAAAATTAATAAGTGTTCAAGTCAAACATGTTTGCACTTATTTAGTAAGGGCAGCTTTCATGGAGTGTGGGAATGCTCTGATATGTTGGCCTTCTGAAGATGTGGATATGCAGTGTGATGATGCAGGACCAACCCACTAAAAATACAAAACAAATAAAACAACAAATGGGAATGAATGCCAACATGGTGTCACACTGACGAAGATGGTAGTTATCTTTAACATGGGATCTCGGACATAGCAATCAATAAGATTATACTTAAAAAATTGGGATCCACTTCTACAATATAATAATCATATTTTTGCTTGATTGCTATGGGCAACGTTCCATCTTAAATATAACTCACATAGTAGTAAATGTAACACATGGTCTGGAACACTTTAAAATCTGATAAAAAGGCTGAGCAGGCTTGTGTGTTCTGCTAATGATTGTACCATAAAACAGGCAGGATGTAGTAACTTTGCCATTAAAGCAGGCCTGTCCAAACTGCGGCACTCCAACTGTTGAGAAACTACACATCCCAGCATGCCCTGACACAGCTTTGCCATTCCCTGACCACAAAACTGTGTAAAGGCATGCTGGTATATGTAGTTTCACAACAGCTGGAGTCCAGCAGCTTGGACATGCCAGCATTTAAGTGTGCTTTGCGCCTTGCTTGGCTAATAAGTAATGTAATTAAGTTATTAATGTTTGTGTTGCATCTTAATTTCAGATGTTGCAGTTGGAGATCCCACAAGTTTTTCAGGGATACTTTACACCATGCGCCAACACCTGCAAGGAATGATGGATTGTGTGGACCATTTGCAAAAATTTGCTTGACTTGTATTCTTTGATTTGTAAATAAAAAAAAATATTAACAAATACAAAAATTAAAAAGTTGATTAAAGTTAACCGGGTGTTGTGTTTATTAATGCAAAAAAGGATCAGCAGATTGGCAGGCAGAATTTGTTTTGTTCAAAAAATTACACACATCTAACGTTACATTTTTAACAAAAAAAAAAGGAGATTATTGTGTTAAGAAACATGTAAACACCTTCATTCACAAACAACACCTTTAAAAATTAAAAAAGTAAAAAAAAAAAAAAAAAAAATTTTACACTTTGACATGTTGATGGCCAATTATGGCAACAAAGTGTTAATTTTTTTTTTATTCTCACACTTAATTGTTTTGGAACATTATCAATCATTACACTAATTGGGTTCGTAATTGAAAAGGGCTTGTGGTCTTTAAAAGGAAAGGTGTCATTGCACTTAATAGGACAAAAAAACATTTTTGAGCGTTTTACCTTAAAAGTGTGCACTTTTACGCAAAACTTTGTAAATATACTCAAACTTAGTATTTTTACGATTAAGTATGTGTTATTGCGATGATTTCGCAATGCTGCGATGGTTTCGCATTACTGCGATGTCATTTGGCGTACGCCCACTTTGTGTAATACTGCGTACGAATGTGCAAAAATACGTTGGGGACGGAGGTTCGCATATTTACTACATTAACGCAACTTTGCGAATATGTTGTGCGACCGAAAAACTTAGCGATCAACTCGGAATGAGGGCCTCAGTTCAAATAATAAAGTTTGGTGACGACATTGCCATAATTGGTCTTATTGGTGATAATGATGAGTCAGAGTCCAGATTTGAGGTATCTCAATTAGAGAACTGGAGTCAGGAAAATAGTTTAGTTTTAAATGTTTATAATACCAAAGAAATGGTTGTGGACTTCAGAAAACTACACAACAAAGTATTTTGACCCTCAGTTATAAATGATTAGGAGGTAGAGGTGACTGTCTTCTAAATTTCCAGGCATAAACATTTCGAGGGATATGTCCTGGAATGTGCACACTCCAGGTGTTATAAAATAGGCTCATCAACGTATGTTTTTCTTGAGAAAACTATGTTTGTCTGGTATGTGCAAAGAGATAAAGGTTGAGTATCCCTTGTCCAAAATGCTTGGGACCAGAAGTATTTTGGATATCGGATTTTTCTGTAGTTTGGAATAATTGCATACCCTAATGAGATATCATGATGATAGGACCCAAGTCTAAGCACAGAATGTATTTATGTTTCATATACACCTTATACACACATCCTGAAGGTCATTTTAGCCAATATTTTTAATAACTTGGGATACTCAACCTGTAGTAGTAAAATTGTATTCTGTTATTATCGAGAGTGTTCTTACTTTCGGCATTCTGGTCTGGGTCGGCACTTGTTCTGTTGCTGAGCGCAGCTCTCTCCAGAAAGTTATATCATCTGCGAGTAACATTATTGGTGTTAGCTTGCCTAGCATAAATGATGTGTACCAAGAGAGACTTTTTTCTAAGGTGAAAAGTATTTGAGAGATCCTTCGCACCCGAGTTGCGGGATGTTCTCTATGCTGCCAGTAGTAGGTAATGATCCATCCTGTGTAAGACCAGTCGCTTTAGAGGAGGTTTCATTCCGCAGGCAATAAGTACCCTAAATAGTAACAATGTTATTTAAATTGATGAAATATATTGATATTTATCTGGCGATGAAGTATATGTTTTTCTATGTCTGATGTCTTTTATCTTGTCTTCTTTTCTATGTTCCTTGCTCATGTTTAAAATTTGGTTGATTGTTACTAGTGAATGGGATACGGTAATTAGGTCAACAGTCATTAGGTCAACATGAACAAGGTCGACAAGGAAAAAGGTCGACATGATTTTTTTTCTTTCTTTTTTTTCATTTTTAATACTTTACGATCCACGTCGATTGGGAATGGTAACCTGTGCCGAGCACAGCAAGGCACCTTGCCTTTACGCTCGCCATGCGAGGGGACACGGTGCACTAATTGGGGTTCCCTGTCACTTTACGAAGAAAGCAACACCAAAAAAAGGTAAAAAAACATGTTGACCTTTTTCCATGTCGACCTTATGACCATGTCGACCTAATGCATGTCGACCAATAGTGGTCGACCTAATGACTGTCGACCTTAGTGTGGTCGACCTAATGACCCATACTCCTTGTGAACATCAATGACAATAAAGGTATTATTATTATTATTGTTGTTGTTGTTGTTGTTGTTATTATTATTATTATTATTATTATTGTTATTACAGTGATGACCTACTCCTGCCCACGGCTGGGAGTCAGATGCTGCAGACCTATGACCTAAATGTGCTCCGAATGCCAAACCTGTACACTGTAGAGACACCAGAGCAGTGAACAGGGTCATGTTATGAGATGATGTAGCAGGGATGTGGGAAAGTATAGCATCTGCTGTTTTCTGCCATATATTCTCCATCATTCTCTTTGACTAGCTGCATTATGCAGGATACAGACGTCTGTCACATCACCGATCTCTGTGAATATCCATTTCTTATCCCTTCACCTGTCAAAAACAAAAAAAAAAAACAGGCGGAGGAGATGATTAAATAATGCTCTGCTTGCTCACAGGTGCCTAAAGCCTTGACGTGTTACAGCGCACAAGGCTGAAATTGCCCTGTTCGATCACACTTATTTTATAAAAATCATTTTCCTATGCAGACCCATTTCTACTATTGATTATAGCTGAGCTTGTAGTCATTGCAGACTTTCTTACCATTGCCTGGCGCACAGTTGGTTCTGTATGACCACCTCAGCCGATCTCCTGCTGTCTGACTAGATACACACAGGTGCAGATCTTTACAAAGTGATGATGATTACTGATGATCACTGACATTTTTAAGTACAATTAATTTTTTTAAAGCATCTGTAGCCCTCACCTGCCCTTACCGTACAATTCCCTAAACCTGGACTGGCTACAGCTATAGCAGGGGACGAGCAGTCTGAGTTTCCCCCCAGAATAGTTGTATCCACTGCTAGGCTGGGATAGGCTGATCACACTATAACATGAAAGCCTACATTGCTGGGCCCTCCTGCCATCATTTCACACAGGTCCAGCCTGTGCATCCTGGGCTGAACTGCCTTGAGGACTTGGGTCATTTCTTCTTGGAAGATTTAGCCGTATGCTGAAGGCCCCAGGACTTCTCCCAACTCCCCTGCTATTGGGTGATGAGGTAATAAAGATGTAGGGGGATATCCTACTAGGAGCAAGAATTTACCGCTGCCTATAGGTTTGCCGGGGCTATTCTATTTGCTCCGATGCTGACATGCTGATCCCCTGAAGTTGGCAAGGCACGGGATGTAGTTATGTGACCGACACAATACCGACGCCTACATCCTGACCCCTGAAAATCCCCACAGTCAGCATGCCGACTAACAGGGACTATTCCCACTCGTGGGTGTCCACGACACCCATAGAGTGGGAATAGAACCTGTGGCGAGCCCGCAAGGGGCTTCGTTGCGCTCTCCCCCCCTGCCGCATTCTGCACCCAGGATCCCGGCTTCGGTATGCTGGCCGCCTTGATCCCGGCCGCCGGTAACACAGCCTCAAACCCAAGGCACACAAAGCATAATTCCCTATAAGTAGCCCTTCAGAACCCCGATAACTTATCTGCAAACGGGGATTTCTTGCCCCCCCCCCCAAAAAAAAGGATAATAATAGGATAAACCAACAGTCACTATCAGGCTACAAACATGGAAAAATACAGGGTTTTTTTTTATGAAAAAATGACGGGGCTAAGAGGATACCCCTAATAATGTCATAAAATTGAATTTTTTTTGTATATGGCATTACTTGTCCCAATAAGTCCTCACAGCTATAAACTGCTTGGGCACGCTGCTATTTGTAGAACTGTCAGTGACAGCATGCCATTGGCTGACAGGACATACTGGCGCTTGTAGATGATGATCATTGGTAAGTACTGTATTTTGCACTAAGGGTCAGTCTTACAGGTATACCTGCAGCTAGAGCCATAACAGAGCTGCAATGTGTTCTGTGCCAGCCAGCACCCGGAAGAGCAGCAGTACATGGAGAGTCTAGCAGATGCACTGTGCACCTGTATACAAGGCAGAGTGCCTACCTGAAGCGTCTAAGGCTAGGCACACATCAAAACAATGCGCTTCTTGTCCAATGGCACGACCAATATAACAATATATTGGTTGGCCGTATACACTGAACGATATATCACCTAACAGCGTGATATGTCATTCATGGCCACATTTAGAATGCATGCCATCGTCGCCCGGACTGTTCCATTAGGTGTGCAGCACCCAGCAAATGACCCGCAGGAGCGATTACGGGTACACACTAAACAATATAGCCCGATAGCCGATACATTGTTCCAATAAGCGTCGGAGCGATATATCGTCTAATGTGTGCTCATCCTTAAGGACACTAAGAGCAGCATTACCGCAGCATCATTGGCTGCAGGATGTTGTCCCAGGCGCCCTGCTAGCTAGAACCAGGGCTGCAGGGAGGAGACTGTCCCGACACCAGAGCCCTGCTCTCTGTGGGGCGGCACCAGTTGCACACCCCTAGTTACGGCCCTGTCTGCAGCCGTGTTAAGGTCTGACTCAGTCACTATTACATGACCATGCCTTTACTGTAATTGCTGTATTTAGCCTATGCTCGCTCTCCTGCCTCTCCACCTTTCTACCTTCAGGGGCGCTGAGAGGGTGGGGGTGTGGTGGGTACTGAGTACCCATGCCTGGCATTTTCTTTTGAGCTGCCAAACGACTGGCCTAGAGATTTGTATATGTGTATAAGAAAATCTCATGCATATACCTTTAAACCAGCGCTGTGAAAATAATATGTGTGACCCAGTAGTATGTAGAGAGAGCGTCACACACTAAATGGCAGAATATAACTGTTTTAATAAACAAATAACCTACATGTAGAACATACAAGTAAATATACAATTATTAATAACCTAAAAAGCATGCAATACTGTAGCTGCACATTCCCCAATTTACAGTAATCAGCTAAAGTCCCGCTGAACAATTGAAACTAATACTAATAATACTACTATTAATAATAATGTTATTATAGAGCACATTTCTCCCAATAGGACTCAAAGTTTACAGCACAAAATACAAAACAAGCTTAAAAATGGACATTAGTGAAACGCGTGAGTAACAGGAGTCTGTTTTTGAAGGATTCTATGTATAGTGGATGTCTCTCAAACTGTGAGTTCCATAAGGTGGGTGCCACAACGCTGAAAGCTCAACCCCTAGATAAATTCAGGGAGAGTTTAAGTACCGCTTATAGGGCTAATTCAGACTGGATCGCTGCAGCGATGGGAGGTGTGCCAAGGGTGTTAGAATGCCGTTAGCGGAGCGCGGTCCAGACTACGGAGGTGTGTCTGGACCATCGAGGGGGGGGCAGCAGCTGCTTGATGTCACATTCAGCCGCTGCGACCTGGGACGCGGCGGTTGTCTCCCTGCCAGAGCACCAACCAGGGAGCTACTTGCCAGGTACAAATGCATTGCCGCCGTGCGATGCCGTTGTACCTGTGTGGGGATGGGGAGAGGGGGTAGGGCCACACATGCAGGGCGGACTAGCCCTGTCTGTGCTGGGTGTCCCCCCGCATGTCTGTGAAGGTGATCGTAGATGTACTAAATTTAGCACGTCTACGATCAACTTTGAATTACCCCCATAGTCCTTCATCTACAGATTGCAGTAAGTGAGTGGGGCAGTATGGAATCAGAAACTGCTTCAAGTACCTTGGGCCCTGGTCATGTAGGGCTGTGAAAGCCAGTAATCCAATCTTGAAAACGATTCGCCATCTTACAGGCAGCCAGTGGAGGGAGTAGAGAATGGGTGTTATGTGTCTACAATGGGGCTGGTTGGTTAATAGCCTGGCAGCTGCATTTTGTACCATCTACAAGGGGTGCAATTATTTTGCTGGGAGACCAAGGTAGAGGACATTTCAGTAGTCTAGGCGTGATAATACAAATGCATGTGTGACTTTAGGTGTTCTGGGGGAATTAAATGCTTGATTTTGGCTATGGGGGAAATGTACTAAACAGTGATAAGCGTGGAGAAATGACCCAGTGGAGAGGTTGTCCATGGCAACCAATCAACAGCTCTGTATAATTTGAAAGTATGCAAATTATAAATGTGACTTCACTGCTGATTGGTTGCCATGGGCAACTTCTACATTGGCTCACTTTCCGCCCTGTTCACTGCTTGTGTACATATCTCCCTATGTGTTCCCCAACAGTCTAAAGCCCTATCTTCAATCTCCTGATACTAAAAACTATGTGCATGAATACTTATAGAGGTAAAATAATGAAGTAAATATTTGATGTATAATTGAAGTAGAGTACAGTATAATGTCATTATTTTGTATCACCAGTTCAAATATATACAGGTATATGGTATATGAGCTCTGCTTTGTAAACTCTTTGTCCAGAATGTTCCAAAGCACCTAACAGGAAAAAAGATATTCTATTAAAATAATCATCATCATCATCATCATCATCATCCTCATAACAATCATATTATAGATTTATATATAGTATATACTAGTTATTCTATTACACAGATATGATCAGTAGAGATGTGCACCGGAAATTTTTCGGGTTTTGTGTTTTGGTTTTGGGTTCGGTTCCGTGGCCGTGTTTTGGATTCGAACGCGTTTTGGCAAAACCTCACCGAATTTTTTTTGTCGGATTCGGGTGTGTTTTGGATTCGGGTGTTTTTTTCAAAAAACCCTAAAAAACAGCTTAAATCATAGAATTTGGGGGTCATTTTGATCCCAAAGTATTATTAACCTCAATAACCATAATTTCCACTCATTTTCAGTCTATTCTGAACACCTCACACCTCACAATATTATTTTTAGTCCTAAAATTTGCACCCAGGTCGCAGGATGACTAAGCTTAGCGACCCAAGTGGCCGACACAAACACCTGGCCCATCTAAGAGTGGCACTGCAGTGTCACGCAGGATGGCCCTTCCAAAAAACACTCCCCAAACAGCACATGACGCAAAGAAAAAAAGAGGCGCAATGAGGTAGCTGTGTGAGTAAGATAAGCGACCCAAGTGGCCGACACAAACACCTGGCCCATCTAGGAGTGTCACTGCAGTGTCATGCAGGATGTCCCTTCCAAAAAACCCTCCCCAAACAGCACATGACGCAAAGAAAAAAAGAGGCGCAATGAGGTAGCTGTGTGAGTAAGATAAGCGACCCAAGTGGCCGACACAAACACCTGGCCCATCTAGGAGTGGCACTGCAGTGTCAGGCCGGATGGCCCTTCCAAAAAACTAGAGATGAGCGCCTGAAATTTTTCGGGTTTTGTGTTTTGGTTTTGGGTTCGGTTCCGCGGCCGTGTTTTGGGTTCGACCGCGTTTTGGCAAAACCTCACCGAATTTTTTTTGTCGGATTCGGGTGTGTTTTGGATTCGGGTGTTTTTTTCAAAAAACCCTAAAAAACAGCTTAAATCATAGAATTTGGGGGTCATTTTGATCCCATATTATTATTAACCTCAAAAACCATAATTTCCACTCATTTTCAGTCTATTCTGAATACCTCACACCTCACAATATTATTTTTAGTCCTAAAATTTGCACCGAGGTCGCTGGATGACTAAGCTAAGCGACCCTAGTGGCCGACACAAACACCTGGCCCATCTAGGAGTGGCACTGCAGTGTCACGCAGGATGGCCCTTCCAAAAAACACTCCCCAAACAGCACATGACGCAAAGAAAAAAAGAGGTGCAATGAGGTAGCTGTGTGACTAAGCTCAGCGACCCAAGTGCCCGACACAAACACCTGGCCCATCTAGGAGTGGCACTGCAGTGTCACGCAGGATGTCCCTTCCAAAAAACCCTCCCCAAACAGCACATGACGCAAAGAAAAAAAGAGGCGCAATGAGGTAGCTGTGTGAGTAAGATTAGCGACCCTAGTGGCCGACACAAACACCGGGCCCATCTAGGAGTGGCACTGCAGTGTCACGCAGGATGTCCCTTCCAAAAAACCCTCCCCAAACAGCACATGACGCAAAGAAAAATAAAAGAAAAAAGAGGTGCAAGATGGAATTGTCCTTGGGCCCTCCCACCCACCCTTATGTTGTATAAACAGGACATGCACACTTTAACCAACCCATCATTTCAGTGACAGGGTCTGCCACACGACTGTGACTGATATGACGGGTTGGTTTGGACCCCCACCAAAAAAGAAGCAATTAATCTCTCCTTGCACAAACTGGCTCTACAGAGGCAAGATGTCCACCTCATCATCATCCTCCGATATATCACCGTGTACATCCCCCTCCTCACAGATTATCAATTCGTCCCCACTGGAATCCACCATCTCAGCTCCCTGTGTACTTTGTGGAGGCAATTGCTGCTGGTCAATGTCTCCGCGGAGGAATTGATTATAATTCATTTTAATGAACATCATCTTCTCCACATTTTCTGGATGTAACCTCGTACGCCGATTGCTGACAAGGTGAGCGGCGGCACTAAACACTCTTTCGGAGTACACACTTGTGGGAGGGCAACTTAGGTAGAATAAAGCCAGTTTGTGCAAGGGCCTCCAAATTGCCTCTTTTTCCTGCCAGTATAAGTACGGACTGTGTGACGTGCCTACTTGGATGCGGTCACTCATATAATCCTCCACCATTCTTTCAATGTTGAGAGAATCATATGCAGTGACAGTAGACGACATGTCCGTAATCGTTGTCAGGTCCTTCAGTCCGGACCAGATGTCAGCATCAGCAGTCGCTCCAGACTGCCCTGCATCACCGCCAGCGGGTGGGCTCGGAATTCTGAGCCTTTTCCTCGCACCCCCAGTTGCGGGAGAATGTGAAGGAGGAGATGTTGACAGGTCGCGTTCCGCTTGACTTGACAATTTTGTCACCAGCAGGTCTTTGCACCCCAGCAGAGTCTGCCGGAAAGAGAGATCCAAGGTAGGTTTTAAATCTAGGATCGAGCACGGTGGCCAAAATGTAGTGCTCTGATTTCAACAGATTGACCACCCGTGAATCCTTGTTAAGCGAATTAAGGGCTGCATCCACAAGTCCCACATGCCTAGCGGAATCGCTCCCTTTTAGCTCCTTCTTCAATGCCTCCAGCTTCTTCTGCAAAAGCCTGATGAGGGGAATGACCTGACTCAGGCTGGCAGTGTCTGAACTGACTTCACGTGTGGCAAGTTCAAAGGGCATCAGAACCTTGCACAACGTTGAAATCATTCTCCACTGCACTTGAGACAGGTGCATTCCACCTCCTATATCGTGCTCAATTGTATAGGCTTGAATGGCCTTTTGCTGCTCCTCCAACCTCTGAAGCATATAGAGGGTTGAATTCCACCTCGTTACCACTTCTTGCTTCAGATGATGGCAGGGCAGGTTCAGTAGTTTTTGGTGGTGCTCCAGTCTTCTGTACGTGGTGCCTGTACGCCGAAAGTGTCCCGCAATTCTTCTGGCCACCGACAGCATCTCTTGCACGCCCCTGTCGTTTTTTAAAAAATTCTGTACCACCAAATTCAAGGTATGTGCAAAACATGGGACGTGCTGGAATTTGCCCATATTTAATGCACACACAATATTGCTGGCGTTGTCCGATGCCACAAATCCACAGGAGAGTCCAATTGGGGTAAGCCATTCTGCGATGATCTTCCTCAGTTGCCGTAAGAGGTTTTCAGCTGTGTGCGTATTCTGGAAAGCGGTGATACAAAGCGTAGCCTGCCTAGGAAAGAGTTGGCGTTTGCGAGATGCTGCTACTGGTGCCGCCGCTGCTGTTCTTGCGGCGGGAGTCCATACATCTACCCAGTGGGCTGTCACAGTCATATAGTCCTGACCCTGCCCTGCTCCACTTGTCCACATGTCCGTGGTTAAGTGGACATTGGGTACAACTGCATTTTTTAGGACACTGGTGAGTCTTTTTCTGACGTCCGTGTACATTCTCGGTATCGCCTGCCTACAGAAGTGGAACCTAGATGGTATTTGGTAACGGGGGCACACTGCCTCAATAAATTGTCTAGTTCCCTGTGAACTAACGGCGGATACCGGACGCACGTCTAACACCAACATAGTTGTCAAGGACTCAGTTATCCGCTTTGCAACAGGATGACTGCTGTGATATTTCATCTTCCTCGCAAAGGACTGTTGGACAGTCAATTGCTTACTGGAAGTAGTACAAGTGGGCTTACGACTTCCCCTCTGGGATGACCATCGACTCCCAGCAGCAACAACAGCAGCGCCAGCAGCAGTAGGCGTTACACGCAAGGATGCATCGGAGGAATCCCAGGCAGGAGAGGACTCGTCAGAATTGCCAGTGACATGGCCTGCAGGACTATTGGCATTCCTGGGGAAGGAGGAAATTGACACTGAGGGAGTTGGTGGGGTGGTTTGCGTGAGCTTGGTTACAAGAGGAAGGGATTTACTGGTCAGTGGACTGCTTCCGCTGTCGGCCCAAGTTTTTGAACTTGTCACTGACTTATTATGAATGCGCTGCAGGTGACGTATAAGGGAGGATGTTCCGAGGTGGTTAACGTCCTTACCCCTACTTATTACAGCTTGACAAAGGGAACACACGGCTTGACACCTGTTGTCCGCATTTCTGGTGAAATACTTCCACACCGAAGAGCTGATTTTTTTGGTATTTTCACCAGGCATGTCAACGGCCCTATTCCTCCCACGGACAACAGGTGTCTCCCCGGGTGCCTGACTTAAACAAACCACCTCACCATCAGAATCCTCCTGGTCAATTTCCTCCCCAGCGCCAGCAACACCCATATCCTCCTCATCCTGGTGTACTTCAACACTGACATCTTCAATCTGACTATCAGGAACTGGACTGCGGGTGCTCCTTCCAGCACTTGCAGGGGGCGTGCAAATGGTGGAAGGCGCATGCTCTTCACGTCCAGTGTTGGGAAGGTCAGGCATCGCAACCGACACAATTGGACTCTCCTTGTGGATTTGGGATTTCGAAGAACGCACAGTTCTTTGCGGTGCTACTGCTTTTGCCAGCTTGAGTCTTTTCATTTTTCTAGCGAGAGGCTGAGTGCCTCCATCCTCATGTGAAGCTGAACCACTAGCCATGAACATAGGCCAGGGCCCCAGCCGTTCCTTGCCACTCCGTGTGGTAAATGGCATATTGGCAAGTTTACGCTTCTCCTCCGACAATTTTATTTTAGGTTTTGGAGTCCTTTTTTTACTGATATTTGGTGTTTTGGATTTGACATGCTCTGTACTATGACATTGAGCATCGGCCTTGGCAGACGACGTTGCTGGCATTTCATCGTCTCGGCCATGACTAGTGGCAGCAGCTTCAGCACGAGGTGGAAGTGGATCTTGATCTTTCCCTAATTTTGGAACCTCAACATTTTTGTTCTCCATATTTTAATAGGCACAACTAAAAGGCACCTCAGGTAAACAATGGAGATGGATGGATACTAGTATACAATTATGGATGGACTGCCGAGTGCCGACACAGAGGTAGCTACAGCCGTGGACTACCGTACTGTACTGTGTCTGCTGCTAATATAGACTGGTTGATAAAGAGATGTAGTAGTAGTATGTATGTATAAAGAAGAAAGAAAAAAAAACCACGGGTAGGTGGTATACAATTATGGACGGACTGTCCAGTGCCGACACAGAGGTAGCTACAGCCGTGGACTACCGTACTGTACTGTGTCTGCTGCTAATATAGACTGGTTGATAAAGAGATGTAGTAGTAGTATGTATGTATAAAGAAGAAAGAAAAAAAAACCACGGGTAGGTGGTATACAATTATGGACGGACTGCCCAGTGCCGACACAGAGGTAGCTACAGCCGTGGACTACCGTACTGTACTGTGTCTGCTGCTAATATAGACTGGTTGATAAAGAGATGTAGCAGTAGTAGTATGTATGTATAAAGAAGAAAGAAAAAAAAACCACGGGTAGGTGGTATACAATTATGGACGGACTGCCGAGTGCCGACACAGAGGTAGCTACAGCCGTGGACTACCGTACTGTACTGTGTCTGCTGCTAATATAGACTGGTTGATAAAGAGATGTAGTAGTAGTATGTATGTATAAAGAAGAAAGAAAAAAAAACCACGGGTAGGTGGTATACAATTATGGACGGACTGCCCAGTGCCGACACAGAGGTAGCTACAGCCGTGGACTACCGTACTGTACTGTGTCTGCTGCTAATATAGACTGGTTGATAAAGAGATGTAGTAGTAGTATGTATGTATAAAGAAGAAAGAAAAAAAAACCACGGGTAGGTGGTATACAATTATGGACGGACTGCCCAGTGCCGACACAGAGGTAGCTACAGCCGTGGACTACCGTACTGTACTGTGTCTGCTGCTAATATAGACTGGTTGATAAAGAGATGTAGTAGTAGTAGTATGTATGTATAAAGAAGAAAGAAAAAAAAACCACGGGTAGGTGGTATACAATTATGGACGGACTGCCCAGTGCCGACACAGAGGTAGCTACAGCCGTGGACTACCGTACTGTACTGTGTCTGCTGCTAATATAGACTGGTTGATAAAGAGATGTAGTAGTAATATGTATGTATGTATAAAGAAGAAAGAAAAAAAAACCACGGGTAGGTGGTATACAATTATGGACGGACTGCCCAGTGCCGACACAGAGGTAGCTACAGCCGTGGACTACCGTACTGTACTGTGTCTGCTGCTAATATAGACTGGTTGATAAAGAGATGTAGTAGTAGTATGTATGTATAAAGAAGAAAGAAAAAAAAACCACGGGTAGGTGGTATACAATTATGGACGGACTGCCCAGTGCCGACACAGAGGTAGCTACAGCCGTGGACTACCGTACTGTACTGTGTCTGCTGCTAATATAGACTGGTTGATAAAGAGATGTAGTAGTAGTATGTATGTATAAAGAAGAAAGAAAAAAAAACCACGGGTAGGTGGTATGCAATTATGGACGGACTGCCCAGTGCCGACACAGAGGTAGCTACAGCCGTGGACTACCGTACTGTACTGTGTCTGCTGCTAATATAGACTGGTTGATAAAGAGATGTAGTAGTAGTAGTATGTATGTATAAAGAAGAAAGAAAAAAAAACCACGGGTAGGTGGTATACAATTATGGACGGACTGCCGAGTGCCGACACAGAGGTAGCTACAGCCGTGGACTACCGTACTGTACTGTGTCTGCTGCTAATATAGACTGGTTGATAAAGAGATGTAGTAGTAGTATGTATGTATAAAGAAGAAAGAAAAAAAAACCACGGGTAGGTGGTATACAATTATGGACGGACTGCCCAGTGCCGACACAGAGGTAGCTACAGCCGTGGACTACCGTACTGTACTGTGTCTGCTGCTAATATAGACTGGTTGATAAAGAGATGTAGTAGTAGTATGTATGTATAAAGAAGAAAGAAAAAAAAACCACGGGTAGGTGGTATACAATTATGGACGGACTGCCCAGTGCCGACACAGAGGTAGCTACAGCCGTGGACTACCGTACTGTACTGTGTCTGCTGCTAATATAGACTGGTTGATAAAGAGATGTAGTAGTAGTAGTATGTATGTATAAAGAAGAAAGAAAAAAAAACCACGGGTAGGTGGTATACAATTATGGACGGACTGCCCAGTGCCGACACAGAGGTAGCTACAGCCATGGACTACCGTACTGTACTGTGTCTGCTGCTAATATAGACTGGTTGATAAAGAGATGTAGTAGTAGTATGTATGTATAAAGAAGAAAGAAAAAAAAACCACGGGTAGGTGGTATACAATTATGGACGGACTGCCCAGTGCCGACACAGAGGTAGCTACAGCCGTGGACTACCGTACTGTACTGTGTCTGCTGCTAATATAGACTGGTTGATAAAGAGATGTAGTAGTATGTATGTATAAAGAAGAAAGAAAAAAAAACCACGGGTAGGTGGTATACAATTATGGACGGACTGCCGAGTGCCGACACAGAGGTAGCTACAGCCGTGGACTACCGTACTGTACTGTGTCTGCTGCTAATATAGACTGGTTGATAAAGAGATGTAGTAGTAGTATGTATGTATAAAGAAGAAAGAAAAAAAAACCACGGGTAGGTGGTATACAATTATGGACGGACTGCCGAGTGCCGACACAGAGGTAGCTACAGCCGTGAACTACCGTACTGTGTCTGCTGCGACTGGATGATAAATAATGATATAAAAAATATATATATATCACTACTGCAGCCGGACAGGTATATATTATATAATGACGGACCTGCTGGACACTGTCTGTCAGCAGAATGAGTTTTTTATAGAATAAAAAAAAAAACACCACACAAGTGAAGTCACACGACGAGTGTTTAACTTTTTCAGGCAATCACAATATAGTATACTATACTACTAACTATACTGGTGGTCAGTGTGGTCAGGTGGTCACTGGTCAGTCACACTGGCAGTGGCACTCCTGCAGCAAAAGTGTGCACTGTTTAATTTTAATAATAATATGTACTCCTGGCTCCTGCTATAACCTATAACTGGCACTGCAGTGCTCCCCAGTCTCCCCCACAATTATAAGATGTGTGAGCTGAGCACAGTCAGATACGAGTGTTTAACTTTTTCAGGCAATCACAATATAGTATACTATACTACTAACTATACTGGTGGTCAGTGTGGTCAGGTCACTGGTCAGTCACACTGGCAGTGGCACTCCTGCAGCAAAAGTGTGCACTGTTTAATTTTAATAATAATATGTACTCCTGGCTCCTGCTATAACCTATAACTGGCACTGCAGTGCTCCCCAGTCTCCCCCACAATTATAAGATGTGTGAGCTGAGCACAGTCAGATATATACATAGATGATGCAGCACACTGGGCTGAGCAGTGCACACAGATATGGTATGTGACTGAGTCACTGTGTATCGTTTTTTTCAGGCAGAGAACGGATATATTAAATAAAACTGCACTGTCTGGTGGTCACTGTGGTCAGTCACTAGTAAACTCTGCACTCTCTACAGTTCTACAGTACTCCTAAGCTCCAGTAAATCAGGTCAATCTCTCTCTCTCTCTCTTCTAATCTAAATGGAGAGGACGCCAGCCACGTCCTCTCCCTATCAATCTCAATGCACGTGTGAAAATGGCGGCGACGCGCGGCTCCTTATATAGAATCCGAGTCTCGCGAGAATCCGACAGCGTCATGATGACGTTCGGGCGCGCTCGGGTTAACCGAGCAAGGCGGGAAGATCCGAGTCGCTCGGACCCGTGAAAAAAAACAAGAAGTTCGTGCGGGTTCAGATTCAGAGAAACCGAACCCGCTCATCTCTACAAAAAACACTCCCCAAACAGCACATGACGCAAAGAAAAAAAGAGGCGCAATGAGGTAGCTGTGTGAGTAAGCTAAGCGACCCTAGTGGCCGACACAAACACCTGCCCATCTAGGAGTGGCACTGCAGTGTCAGGCCGGATGGCCCTTCCAAAAAATACTCCCCAAACAGCACATGACGCAAAGAAGAAAAAAAAGAGGCGCAATGAGGTAGCTGCGTGACTAAGCTCAGCGACCCAAGTGGCCGACACAAACACCTGGCCCATCTAGGAGTGGCACTGCAGTGTCACGCAGGATGGCCCTTCCAAAAAACACTCCCCAAACAGCACATGACGCAAAGAAAAATGAAAGAAAAAAGAGGTGCAAGATGGAATTGTCCTTGGGCCCTCCCACCCACCCTTATGTTGTATAAACAGGACATGCACACTTTAACCAACCCATCATTTCAGTGACAGGGTCTGCCACACGACTGTGACTGAAATGACGGGTTGGTTTGGACCCCCACCAAAAAAGAAGCAATAAATCTCTCCTTGCACAAACTGGCTCTACAGAGGCAAGATGTCCACCTCATCATCATCCTCCGATTCATCACCGTGTACATCCCCCTCCTCACAGATTATCAATTCGTCCCCACTGGAATCCACCATCACAGCTCCCTGTGTACTTTGTGGAGGCAATTGCTGCTGGTGAATGTCTCCATGGAGGAATTGATTATAATTCATTTTAATGAACATCATCTTCTCCACATTTTCTGGAAGTAACCTCGTACGCCGATTGCTGACAAGGTGAGCGGCGGCACTAAACACTCTTTCGGAGTACACACTTGTGGGAGGGCAACTTAGGTAGAATAAAGCCAGTTTGTGCAAGGGCCACCAAATTGCCTCTTTTTCCTGCCAGTATACGTACGGACTGTCTGACGTGCCTACTTAGATGCGGTCACTCATATAATCCTCCACCATTCTTTCAATGGAGAGAGAATCATATGCAGTGCCAGTAGACGACATGTCCGTAATCGTTGTCAGGTCCTTCAGTCCGGACCAGATGTCAGCATCAGCAGTCGCTCCAGACTGCCCTGCATCACCGCCAGCGGGTGGGCTCGGAATTCTGAGCCTTTTCCTTGCACCCCCAGTTGCGGGAGAATGTGAAGGAGGAGATGTTGACAGGTCGCGTTCCGCTTGACTTGACAATTTTCTCACCAGCAGTTCTTTGAACCCCTGCAGACTTGTGTCTGACGGAAAGAGAGATACAACGTAGGTTTTAAATCTAGGATCGAGCACGGTGGCCAAAATGTAGTGCTCTGATTTCAACAGATTGACCACCCGTGAATCCTTGTTAAGCGAATTAAGGGCTCCATCCACAAGTCCCACATGCCTAGCGGAATCGCTCAATGTTAGCTCCTCCTTCAATGTCTCCAGCTTCTTCTGCAAAAGCCTGATGAGGGGAATGACCTGACTCAGGCTGGCAGTGTCTGAACTGACTTCACGTGTGGCAAGTTCAAAAGGTTGCAGAACCTTGCACAACGTTGAAATCATTATCCACTGCGCTTGAGACAGGTGCATTCCACCTCCTATATCGTGGTCAGTTGTATAGGCTTGAATGGCCTTTTGCTGCTCCTCCAACCTCTGAAGCATATAGAGGGTTGAATTCCACCTCGTTACCACTTCTTGCTTCAGATGATGGCAGGGCAGGTTCAGGCGTTTTTGGTGTTGCTCCAGTCTTCTGTACGTGGTGCCTGTACGCCGAAAGTGTCCCGCAATTCTTCTGGCCATCGACAGCATCTCTTGCACGCCCCTCTCATTTTTTAAATAATTCTGCACCACCAAATTCAAGGTATGTGCAAAACATGGGACGTGCTGGAATTTGCCCATATTTAATGCACACACAATATTGCTGGCGTTGTCCGATGCCACAAATCCACAGGAGAGTCCAATTGGGGTAAGCCATTCTGCGATGATCTTCCTCAGTTGCCGTAAGAGGTTTTTAGCTGTGTGCGTATTCTGGAAAGCGGTGATACAAAGCGTAGCCTGCCTAGGAAAGAGTTGGCGTTTGCGAGATGCTGCTACTGGTGCCGCCGCTGCTGTTCTTGCGGCGGGAGTCCATACATCTACCCAGTGGGCTGTCACAGTCATATAGTCCTGAGTCTGCCCTGCTCCACTTGTCCACATGTCCGTGGTTAAGTGGACATTGGGTACAACTGCATTTTTTAGGACACTGGTGAGTCTTTTTCTGAGGTCTGTGTACATTTTCGGTATCGCCTGCCTAGAGAAATGGAACCTAGATGGTATTTGGTACCGGGGACACAGTACCTCAATCAAGTCTATAGTTGGCTCTGCAGTAATGATGGATACCGGAACCACGTTTCTCACCGCCCAGGATGCCAAGGCCTCAGTTATCCGCTTTGCAGCAGGATGACTGCTGTGATATTTCATCTTCCTCGCAAAGGACTGTTGGACAGTCAATTGCTTGGTGGAAGTAGTAAAAGTGGTCTTACGACTTCCCCTCTGGGATGACCATCGACTCCCAGCAGCAACAACAGCAGCGCCAGCAGCAGTAGGCGTTACACGCAAGGATGCATCGGAGGAATCCCAGGCAGGAGAGGACTCGTCAGAATTGCCAGTGACATGGCCTGCAGGACTATTGGCATTCCTGGGGAAGGAGGAAATTGACACTGAGGGGGTTGGTGGGGTGGTTTGCGTGAGCTTGGTTACAAGAGGAAGGGATTTACTGGTCAGTGGACTGCTTCCGCTGTCGCCCAAAGTTTTTGAACTTGTCACTGACTTATGATGAATGCGCTGCAGGTGATGTATAAGGGAGGATGTTCCGAGGTGGTTAACGTCCTTACCCCTACTTATTACAGCTTGACAAAGGCAACACACGGCTTGACACCTGTTGTCCGCATTTCTGTTGAAATACTTCCACACCGAAGAGCTGATTTTTTTGGTATTTTCACCAGGCATGTCAATGGCCATATTCCTCCCACGGACAACAGGTGTCTCCCCGGGTGCCTGACTTAAACAAACCACCTCACCATCAGAATCCTCCTTGTCAATTTCCTCCCCAGCGCCAGCAACACCCATATCCTCCTCATCCTGGTGTACTTCAACACTGACATCTTCAATCTGACTATCAGGAACTGGACTGCGGGTGCTCCTTCCAGCACTTGCAGGGGGCGTGCAAATGGTGGAAGGCGCATGCTCTTCACGTCCAGTGTTGGGAAGGTCAGGCATCGCAACCGACACAATTGGACTCTCCTTGTGGATTTGTGATTTCGAAGAACGCACAGTTCTTTGCTGTGCTTTTGCCAGCTTAAGTCTTTTCATTTTTCTAGCGAGAGGCTGAGTGCTTCCATCCTCATGTGAAGCTGAACCACTAGCCATGAACATAGGCCAGGGCCTCAGCCGTTCCTTGCCACTCCGTGTGGTAAATGGCATATTGGCAAGTTTACGCTTCTCCTCCGACGATTTTATTTTAGATTTTTTAGTCCTTTTTTTACTGATATTTTGTGTTTTGGATTTTACATGCTCTGTACTATGACATTGGGCATCGGCCTTGGCAGACGACGTTGATGGAATTTCATCGTCTCGGCCATGACTAGTGGCAGCAGCTTCAGCACGAGGTGGAAGTGGATCTTGATCTTTCCCTATTTTTGGAACCTCAACATTTTTGTTCTCCATATTTTAATAGGCACAACTAAAAGGCACCTCAGGTAAACAATGGAGATGGATGGATACTAGTATACTTATGGATGACGAGTGACTGACGACACAGAGGTAGCTACAGCCGTGGACTACCGTACTGCGTCTGCTAGTATAGAGATGATAATGATATAAAATATATATATATCACTACTGCAGGTATATATAATATAATGACGGACCTGCTGGACACTGTCAGCAGACTCCTAAACTACTAGTATGAAGAAGATAGAAAAAAAAAACCCACCACAGGTAGGTATACAATTATGGACGAGCACCGACGACACAGAGCTAGCCACAGCCGTGGACTACCGTACTGCGTCTGCTAGTATAGAGATGATAATGATATAAAAAATATATATATATCACTACTGTAGGTATATATAATATAATGACGGACCTGCTGGACACTGTCAGCAGACTCCTAAACTACTAGTATGAAGAAGATAGAAAAAAACCCCCACCACAGGTAGGTATACAATTATGGACGAGCACTGACGACACAGAGGTAGCCACAGCCGTGGACTACCGTACTGCGTCTGCTAGTATAGAGATGATAATGATATAAAAAATATATATATATCACTACTGCAGGTATATATAATATAATGACGGACCTGCTGGACACTGTCAGCAGACTCCTAAACTACTAGTATGAAGAAGAAAGAAAAAAAAACCCCACCACAGGTAGGTATACAATTATGGACGAGCACTGATGAGTCACGACACAGAGGTAGCCACAGCCGTGGACTACCGTACTGCGTCTGCTAATATAGAGATGATAAAGATGATAGAGATGAACAAAAAAAATATAACACTACTGCAGGTAAATATTTATATAATATAATGAATGACGGACCTGCTGGACACTGTCAGCAGAATGCGTTTATAGAATAAAAAAAAAAAAACACCACAGGAGTGTTTAACTTTTTCAGGCAGACAATATACTGGTGGTCACTGGTCAGTCACACTGGCAGCAAAAGTGTGCACTGTACTCCTGCTATAACTGCACCCCAGTCTCCCCCACAATTCAGATGTGTGAGCAGTGAGCACTCAGCACAGTCATATATACATAGATGATATTATCATGCAGCACACTGAGGCTGAGCACAGATATGGTATGTGACTGTGTATCGTTTTTTTTCAGGCAGAGAACGGATTATATTAAATAATAAAGTGGTCAGTCACTAGTAACTAACTATCAGCAAAACTCTGCACTCTGAGTACTCCTAATGCTCCCCAAAATTACTAAGTAATCAACTCAAGTGTCTCTATCTACTAACGGAGAGGACGCCAGCCACGTCCTCTCCCTATCAATCTCAATGCACGTGTGAAAATGGCGGCGACGCGCGGCTCCTTATATAGAATCCGAGTCTCGCGATAGAATACGAGCCTCGCGAGGATCCGACAGCGGGATGATGACGTTCGGGCGCGCTCGGGTTAGCCGAGCAAGGCGGGAAGATCCGAGTCTGCCTCGGACCCGTGTAAAAAGGCTGAAGTTCGGGGGGGTTCGGATTCCGAGGAACGGAACCCGCTCATCTCTAATGATCAGCAAGAGTTTCCTATGCAGTCACTTTGATGAGATGTTTGATGGGGTGGTCTTCACTATGCCTAATGTCGGGATCCCGGCGCCGGAATCCCGACACCCGGCATACCAACATATATTCTCCCTCCTGGGGGTCCACGACCCCCCTGGAGGGAGAATAAAATAGCGTGGCGTGCGTAGCGCGCCACCGTGCCCGCAGCGAGCCCGCAAGGGGCTCATTTTCGCTCGCCACACTGTCGGTATGCCGGCGGTTGGGCTCCCGGCGCCGGTATGCTGGTCGCCGGGAGCCCGGCCACCGGCATACCATACTACACCCGTTTCATGCTATATTGGATCATTTCATTGACTCAAGTGGGATCTCTCATTTATTATAACCCTGACATGCGCAACTTGTTGAATATTTATTTTGATGTTATTTTATGCTGTTTAATGACTAGGCACTATAACTAACAATCTTTTAATTATTTATATTGTTATAATACCAGTCCTTTAAATAGTCCTTTTCTAAGAAGGAAGCTTTGTGTGGCTATTTATAATGAGGTGTTGTAGCTAAGCCGGATGCATGAGGGATCTCGTTAGATGTAGCTTAACACATAAACCTTATTTTACTTTACACATTGGCTGCGGCTTGATGCTGAAGAGGAAATGTAACCAGTCAATGCCTAATTAATAATGACAGCACTCTGCGAAAATAATTGTAGGTGAAAAGCTGAATTTAATTGAATATGTTTCTGGGCATATTGTTCCTCCATCATTGATCTGTCATGTCTGCTCTTCCAGTCTAGTTAGGGGGAAGAAGTTTTTAGAGCGTGAACTGAAAATATACTTTTGTTAAAGATGTAGTACTAAGAGTTCCATCATTTATTTATAAGGCCTAGTAGGAAAAGACATTTTCACTTCGCAACAACCTAACGATTTTGAGGAAAGTGATGTTAAATGGACATTTCTTTTTGAGAACAGTAAAAATATGCATTTAACATGTGTAACTACAGTACAAAGTAATGTAAAAAAAATAATAATGGATTAAAAAAAAGAAACCTGTGCTAAAAAATATAATAAAAATAAAATGTAAAATATTTTTTGAAAGTAAAAAAAAAGTGGTATGTTTAAAAAATAAATGATACACATAAATATAATATATACAGTGTGTGTGTGTGTATATATATATATATATATATATATATAATTGTTTATTTTTTATCAATTAACAAAATGCAAAGTGAATGAACTGATGCGAAATCTAAATCAAATCAATATTTGGTGTGATCGCCCCTTGCCTTTAGAACAACATACATTTTTCACTTGCACACAGTTTTTGAAGGAACTCGATAGGGAGGTTTTTCAAACAATGCTGGCAAATACAACGCAGGTACTTATCCATCACGCAATACCATCAGGGATGTGTCTGATTGGCTCCAAATTTATTCTGCAGCAGGACAACGACCCCAAACAGACAGCCAATGTCATTAAGAACTATCTTCAGCATAAAGAAGAACAAGGAGTCCTGGAAGTGATGATATGGCCTCCACAGAGCCCTGATCTCAACATCATCAAGTCTGTCAGGGATTACATGAAGAGACAGAAGGATTTGAGCAAGCCCACATCCACAGAAGATCTGTGGTTAATTCTCCAAGACGTTTAGAAAAACCTCTCTGCCGGGTTCCTTCAAAACGTGTGCAAGTGTACCTAGAAGAATTGATGCTGTTTTGAAGGCAAAGGGTGGTCACACCAAATATTGATTTGATTTATATTTCTATTCTGCTCATTCACTTTGCAATTTGTTTATTGATAAAAATAAACTATTAACCCTAACCCTTCTGTTTTTGACAGCATTCCTACTTTGCAACATTTTTCCCACACCTGCCTAAAACTTTTGCACAGTGCTATATCTATCTATCTATCTATATATATATATATATATATATATATATATATATATTGTAGTCTATTAAAAAGAAACAAAAAAAAACAATGAAAGAAAATAATGATATAAATCGCAATGATTTGCTATAAGAAAACAGATGGTGTTCCTCTTCCGTATCTTTTCTCTTCATGCTGCTATTACAGCATACCTCCCAACATTCCTGATATTCCTATCTGGAGTAAGGTGTGATTCTGGTACTCACCGTTAGCACATGGAATGGATGCATGGTGCGCAGTGTATATGGACCCTTGAGTCCAGGGGGCCCCACTCAGTCACTGGGTGGGTAGTCTATGTAACGAAGGTGTAGCCTATGTTCTGGGTTTATTCTATCTCCTGGGGAGGTGGGGTGGTGCTCAGCCTACATTCATACCTCCCAACCCAACCATCCCAAATTGGAGGGGGGCAGTCAGGCACTGTCCCACCATCACACCCATGGGCTGCCGTGTCCCACAGTGGGGGGCCTCCAATTACCCGCTGCTTTTTAGCTGATCTGCTCTTCCAAAAGTTGGGAGGTATGGAGGAGGGGAATGGTCACACAGCCCTTGCCCATAGCCTGCATACGGCTAATGCATAATATACAAGATTAGAGGGTTATGACTGAGAAATTAAGGGGGTAATTCAGAGTTGATCATAGATGTGCTAATTTTAGCACATCTACGATCAGTTACTCTGACATGCGGGGGGACGCCCAGCACAGGGCTAGTCTGCTCCGCATGTCAGGCCCTACCTTTCCCACACAGGTACAAAAGCATCGCATGGCAGCGATGCTCTTGTACCTGGCGAGTAGCTCCCTGCCAGCGCAGCTCCTGCGCTCTGGCAGGGAGCTACTGGCCGTGTCCCGGGTCGCAGCGGCTGCATGTGACGTTGCGCAGCCACCGCAGCCCATCCCCCCAATGTCCGGACATGGCTCCGTTGTCTTGACAACGCCCCGTCAACGGCGTTCTAACGCAGTTGGCACATCCTCTCCCGCCCCGCGACCGTCTCTGCCTGTCAATCAGGTAGAGGCGATTGCAGCCCAGAGATGCTGATAGCATCTCACTGGGCTCCCGGGGTGCGTACGCGCAATGCGGCCGCTGCGCACTCCACAAAGTAATTCAGACTACGCGATCCAGTCTGAATTACCCACTAAGTCACTCTTTTCTCAGGAATGAGCTTAAGTGCTTAAATGCAAATGCTAGGTTATAAGAAATACTAAATAAACCAGATTCATGTAAATACTGTAGGTACGGAACTTTCTTTAAAGAAAACCCCAAAAAACAAGTACAGAATGTAAAATTACAGCTTTAAATTCGAAAAGAAAATTATGGAATGAAAATCAACACGTTACTTTTCTTTAATGTCATATTTACTGACGCCAACATGCATTTTTGAGCAGTTTATTAAAGGCATCAGAAAAATAAATATACAGTAATAATGAAAACATAATGGGATGAAAATTACAAGACACAAAATGCAGGAAATACATCCGATGTCAAGTTTTGATTGTAAAGGAAAAAATGAAGTAAGAGAAGAAAGCTAAGAAAAGAGAGGAGACAGACAGAGAGAGAGAGAGAGAGAGAGAGAGAGAGAGAGAGAGAGAGAGAGAGAGGGAGAGAGAGGGAGAGAGAGAGAGAGAGAGAGAGAGAGAGAGAGAGGGAGAGGAAGTAGCAGAGGAATTCAAGTTCAAACATATTCTTTTCAATATAACAAATACCACTCTGTTCTATAAGTAAAGGTGGGTACACACAAGACGATTTGACGGGCAATCTTGGTACCTGTGACAACTAGACGGCAAGACTATCGTGTAGTGTGTACTGTACACACAGGGCCTAATTCAGACCTGATCGCTAGGGTACGTTTTTTGCATACGTATGATCAGGTAGTCGCCGCCTACAGGGGGAGGGGGGAATCGCTGTGCAGGTGTGCGATCGCATGTGCAGGAGAGCTGCACAAACACAAGTTTGTGCAGTCTCTGCGCTGCCCAGGACTTACTCTTCCAGTGCAAAGATCAGGGCCGGAGCTGATCTCAGAATCCCTCCCTCAAAACACCTGGTCCCTCCTCCATTTCTCTGGACACTCCTTAAAAACGGTCAAATGCCACCCACAAAAGGCCTCTTCCTGTCAGTCACCTTGCGATCACCCGTGCGATCGCTTTACTCACACATCCCGTCGCTGCCTGCCGATCCCTGACGCTGTGGACCGACGCGCAAGCGCATTGCGGTGCATACGCATGCGCAGTTCAGACCTGATCAAAGGCTGTACGAAAACGCAGCCTAGCTATCAGGTCTGAATTAGGCCCACAGTTCGTTTGCTGAATTGTGCAGTTGCATCTTCCCATCTGTGGTTCTGCACATCAGATGGGACAATGTTATGTACAATGCATTCTCCGCACACAGTATATTGCGATATTGTACAGCGTATCGTGCAGTGTGCGATAATATGATATATCGTTGTATCGTATTGGGCGGTAGGTAAGAGGTTTTCACAGCTGAAAGTGGTATGTGTTTTTATATACTAGAACACCCTAATAAAAGGATGCAAGTTCTAAACATATTTCCACATATTTAATGGTGATCATCCTGAAGTGCTAATCGGTATTATTATAGCTTGAATGAGTTGTTGGAAAAAAAGATACTCAGTCATCTCTAAATACTGTAGGTAATGTATAAACGTAAGTATGCAGATAATAAAAGCCCCAATATTGGGGGTCATTCCGAGTTGTTCGCTCGCAAGCTGCTTTTAGCAGCTTTGCACACGCTAAGCCGCCGCCTACTGGGAGTGAATCTTAGCTTATCAAAATTGCGAACGAAAGATTCGCAATATTGCGAAAAGACTTCTCTGTGCAGTTTCTGAGTAGCTCGAGACTTACTCTGCCAGTGCGATCAGTTCAGTGCTTGTCGTTCCTGGTTTGACGTCACAAACACACCCAGCGTTCGCCCAGACACTCCTCCGTTTCTCCAGCCACTCCCGCGTTTTTCCCAGAAACGGTAGCGTTTTTTCACACACACCCATAAAACGGACAGTTTCCGCCCAGAAACACCCACTTCCTGTCAATCACACTACGATCACCAGAACGAAGAAAAAACCTTGTAATGCCGTGAGTAAAATACCTAACTGCATAGCAAATTTACTTGGCGCAGTCGCACTGCGGACATTGCGCATGCGCATTAGCGACTAATCGCTCCGTTGCGAAAAAAAAATAAAACAAGCGAACAACTCGGAATGACTCCCATTGTGAGGGATATGCAGAGATGAATTGAGAACAATTCTCATAATGATATATACTTATTTGGAGTAGAGAATATCCGTCCGATTAGTTGCATTTATATAGACATCCAAAAAAGGAAATCTCTCCACAAGCATAATAGAGGAGATTGTTTCCACAAGCTTTCCAATTAATGTCCCTCCAATTTCAAAATTTAAAGATAATCAAAATTGCAGTCTCTCAGATTATGGATAAAGCCTGTTGATGGATGTGGTGATCTCCTATCTAATCTTCAGTGTCCTTGTATAGTTCAAACACAGTAAGCTTACTACCCAATGTAAAATGCTGTATCTGACTAGGCCCTACACACTGGCCGATTTTCTGAAAGATATGAACGATCTCGTTCATAAATGAACGAGAACTCGTTCATATCTTTCAGTGTGGAGACTCCAGCGATGAACGATGCGCGGCCCCGCGCTCGTTCATCGCTGGTCTCCCGTCGGCTGTGCATGCAGGCCAATATGGACGATCTCGTCCATATTTGCCTGCACTTCAATGCAGCCGCGTGACGGGGGGAGTGAAGAAACTTCACTCCCCCCGTCACTGCCCCCCCGCCGCCGGGTCGCTCGTCGGCCGTTTCGGCCGTCGGGCACCTCGGCGGCGCATCGTCAAATGTGTAGGGCCCCTAACGCGTTTCACTGTCTATCAGTTTGTTTTATTCATTAACTGGGAGACTGCAATGCAGAGATTTCATTTACATTGGTGTTCCTAGCTTTCCTGGAGGGCACACACAATCCCCCGGCAAAAGGACTTGATCTTTACACATCATCTGAGGTAGCGCTTTAAAAATATTATAAAAGATGTTATAATGTAAAATGTTATATTTTTCACGACTTGGGTCCACATTTATAATTGTAATGATAAATTCATCTCAATTATATACTCAGGAAAAAGCCTTAAGGGTATATTAACTAAGGTGCAGGTTTATAGAAGTGGAGCTGTTGCCTATAACAACCACTCAGATTTTACTTATTTATCTAGCACTTTCTAGAAGATAATCGCTAAAATCTGATTGGTTGCTATGGGCATGCAACATCTCCACTCTTATAAACCTGCACCTTAGTAAATATACTCCTTATTGTCTTATTTACCATGACTTAATTTCCATTAATGTACCAGATTTATAGGTAGTTATGTGGGAATTCTAACGGAAAAAGCAAAATATTAAACTTTGTTCAATTATTATTATTTTTTTCTTCACAAGGGACATATTAAAGACATTTATCAAAGGTTGGAGACAGAGTACCAACCAATCAGCTTCTGCCATGTTACAGGCTGTGTTTGGTTTATACTTAATCTTTCTCAACTTTATTTCTTTCCGAGCTTTGATTTATTCCCCCCCCCCCTAAGTGCTTTATTTAAACCTCTGAATCACTTGAAAGTGTTGTTTGGCTTCATGCAAAATGCAAGTGTGTAGTAACTGTGCATTATATTTGACACAAGTAATGAGAATCTGTTTGCCGGAGAAGGAAGAGCATTGAGCTGATTTGTATAATGTGTACGGTACATTGACTCAAACTATATTTCCATGTTTTTCTTTATGCATACATTGGGCTAAATGTAATAAAACATGTATATATATATATATATACATTGAATTTAAATGGGACAATGTAAACGGATTTTTCGGAGCCTTATTGTTTTGTTCCTACCACTTTTGTCAGCATGAATTATGTATAAATTAGAAGTACAGTTTGTGACTGTGTTATACAACTACAAGAACCCAACCTTGGGTTGTAGAGGATCCTAGAAACAGTCTAGTTATGAGGGGATGATGAGGCAGCGGATGAAACAAGACTCCTTGGATTGACGTACTCTTCAATAGCAACTTTATCAGTCCCAAGTACTTTGAACGCCAAATACAGCACCAGTACACAGGAGTTAGCGGGGTGAATGATGGAGGAAAGGGACTGTATACAATATTAGTAGTATATACACTGGCAAAACTAACCAACATACTACACTCCATCCTCATTATATTATATAATTATAATCTGTTACATGCTGGACTGGCTGAGACTCATAGGGAAGAAGACCCCTATGACAAATTCATGTGATAGAGGGCCAGATGTACTAAGCCTTGGAAAGAGATAAAGTGATAAAGTACCAACCAACCAACCAACCAGCTTTTAACTGTTATTTTTCAAAAACAGCCTATAACATGGCAGTTAGGAGCTGATTGGCTGGTACTTTTTCACTCTCCGCTTTATCACTTTTCACGGCGTAGTAGTCTATTTACTAAGGCTTGGATGGAGATAAAGTGTCTGGAGATAAAGCACCACCCAATCAGCTCCTAAGTGTCATGTTACAGGCTGGGTTCGAAAAAATGACAGTTGGAAGCTGATTGGCTGGTACTTTATCTCCGTCCACTTTATCTCCATCCAAGGCTTAGTACATCTAGCCCAGACTCTTTTGTTGCCATAGAGAGCTAATATAGAATGTAAGGCACATACATGTACAGGTTCAGTGTGCTTTTCTGGCTGCTGGGATCACGGCGATCAGCATCCCGACGCCGGGATCCCAGCCACCAGAATGCCAGCTGTGGGGCGAGCACACCGAAGCCCCTTGCTGCCCTCACCATAGGTTCTATTCCCATTCTATAGGTGTTGTGGACACCCACGAGTTGGATTAGTCCCTGATAGTTGGCGTGCCGACTGTCGGTATTTCTAGGGGTCAGGATTCCTGTGTCGGTATAGTGACCGGTGGGATCCCGAACACCGGTGATGTGATTACATCCCACATGTACCAATATCTCATTAAAGAGCTCCTCTCTCGCTATTATTCCCAACACAGGTGAGAGCATTGGGGTCTACACTCCAGCTGTTGTAACAGACCAGCCATGGGCATTTTAAGATATGGAGGTGCACGTGTACATCCCCCACCCCCTTGCTGTAGGGCCACCTTCCCCGCACAGCCGCTGCCAGGTGTATTTACTAGGGCCCTCATTCCGAGTTGATCGGTCGCAAGGCGAATTTAGCAGAGTTACACACGCTAAGCCGCCGCCTACTGGGAGTGAATCTTAGCTTCTTAAAATTGCGACCGATGTATTCGCAATAATGCGATTACTAACTACTTAGCAGTTTCAGAGTAGCTCCAGACTTACTCTGCCTGTGCGATCATTTCAGTGCTTGTCGTTCCTGGTTGACGTCACAAACACACCCAGCGTTCGCCCAGGCACTCCCACCGTTTCTCCGGCCACTCCTGCGTTTTTTCCGGAAACGGTAGCGTTTTCAGCCACACGCCCCTGAAACGCAGTGTTTCCGCCCAGTAACACCCATTTCCTGTCAATCACATTACGATCGCCGGAGCGAAGAAAAAGCCGTGAGTAAAAATACTTTCTTCATAGTAAAGTTACTTGGCGCAGTCGCAGTGCGAACATTGCGCATGCGTACTAAGCGGATTTTCACTGCGATGCGATGAAAAATACCGAGCGAACAACTCGGAATGAGGGCCTATATCCTGTGCTGGTGCCATTTTTCCAAAGACATTGCTAGAAGGATGGTACGGCCAGCAACAGGAATGGGAGGCTTCTACATGGTACGGTGGTACAGGGGCTTGAGGCTGCAGGGTGTGCATCTTAGGGCCCCTTTTTACTCATGGGCGTGATGCATGGCACACAGAGCAGGAATTACTTTTCAAAAGTAGTTTTCCATCTAACAAAGACATACATAGTTTTGGCAATTAAACATAATGAGAAACACCATCTCACTCACTAATAAAGATAAAAAAATATTTTTCAAAATGGCTGTTCCATACTCCCCACACCAAGTAGGTAATTCAGACCAGATCGCTCCTCTCTCTACTCGTAGTCGCTGCCCAGACAAAGTAAAAACCCGCCCCGTGCAAGTCTGCGTACGCCTTGCGAAAATCTCTGCGAACGCCGGTCTTCTGCAAACCTGTTCGCAACTCACTCACCATCAAATGATTTTTCCAGTCTGCGCAGTCTGTGCGTAGCCCAGGACCTACTCCTACAGTGCGATAGAATCAGGCTGATCGGGGCCAGAGCAGATGCCACACACCCTCCCTGAAAACACTTGGGCACGCCTGCATTTTTCCTGACACTCCCCAAAAACGGGCACTTACCAGCCCCAAACGTCCGCTTCCTGTCAATCAACTTGCGTACATGTAGAGATGAAAAAAGTTGCTGGATTTTTTCGCAGTTTGGCCTCACGCATGCACCCTATGATCCGTACGCATGCGCAGTTGATCGATAATTGGCCGCCTTGTGAAATCGGGCCCCAAAATGCTTAATCAGTGCTGCAGTATATATATATATATATATATATATATATATATTCTGTTTATCACTCCAGGCTTAATACATCTGCCCCCCTATTCAGCACAGATCGTTACATTGAGAAATGCAATCTGGACGATTATTGAATGACTGCGCATGAGCAGCGTTTGCATGGGACATGTGCACCCGCGGTTTGTGATTATTTCGGCAAACGCATTGTGCTTTAACGCAATCACATTTTGTTCGACAGTTATCCAGTGTTTAGGGGACGAAACATGGCATTTTGTGGGTGTGTTTGTAAAAACGCAGGCGCGCCAAAGCGCTTTTCAGGTTGGTCTCTGATGTCAGCGATGATCACCTCCAGCCTCTTGCATATGCAGAAATGTGGACGACGTTGCCTGGCGCAACTGGAGAAACTCTTCGATGTCCCAGTATTTGAGTATGGTTATGCGATCACATCGCGCATTGTGATGCATTCAAGTTTTGCAATCCGTGCTGAATGTGGTCCATGATATGCAGCACTGCACAACGTAGTGTAAACTAATTATGTACAATGGCATGAAACAGCAGGTAAAGATGATCCTGACCAAATGAGCCTCCAACCTAAGGGGGGTATTTAATTATTGGTGAAGTGTGACTATGCACATCTTCAATAATTGTGGTGCTCAAACTATAGTGTGTGAGGACAATTCTACAATGTTGGTATTCTCAATGTGCTGGAAAAGTGGTCAGAACACAGGTGTCCAATAGGCATCACCGATAATTAAATACCCACGAAGGTTGTCCCTGTCATAGTGAGGAACAGGCTAAAGGTGGGTACACACTGGTAGATATATCTGCTGATCAATTGATCGGCAGATATATCTATGGACGGATCGGGCAGTGTGTTTAGCATACGCACTGCCCGATCCATCGGGGACTGATGTCATGAACTGGGCGGGCGTGTACACACGCCCGCCCAGTTCAGCTGTCAATCACCGCCGGCCGCCGCAGCATGTCAATCACCGCCGACCGCCCGTACACACACAGCGACGCACCAATATATCGCAGTGCCGACGCGATACGTCCGTGAACAACGGAGTTCACAGACATATCGCCCATACACACTGGCCGACGGAGCCGTGATATATTGTCCGTTCAAGAGAACGGCCGATATATCGGCCAGTGTGTACCTACCTTTAGGGGGACATTTACTAAGCAGTGATAAGAGCGGAGAAGTGAGCCAGTGGAGAAGTTGCCCATGGCAACCAATCAGCACTGAAGTAACATCTATAATTTGCATACTATAAAATGATACAGAGCTGCTGATGGGTTAATGGGGCAACTTCTCCACTGGCTCACTTCTCCGCTCTTATCACTGCTTAGTAAATATCCCCATCCGGTAAGCATGCAGTTGTAGCCTTCATGAGGGAGGCCGCAAAATGTTTGTCCTCCCTTGCTAAAAACTACCAAGTCTACACTAAACGGTGATGGGGCTCTTGCCAACACCACTGGGCTGTGGGTATCAGGGTAATGGAAGAAATGGCAAATCTGTGAGGTTTCCACTCAAGCAGAGAGATCTCATGGGCCTCCCCTTGTTCTAGTGGAAACCAGTCCAGGCTGTCCAGTATTACTGTAGATGCAGAAAGATGCAGCATTCATCAATATCAAATTATGTCTCCAAGTAGCTTGATTCCGGTCCCTAGATGATGTTGATTTTGTGCCTTCTGAGCAGGGCCGGTTCAGGGGCTTTTTGCGCCCCGGGTGGCAATAGGGGCGTGGCTTCATACAGGGGGCGTGGTCAGTTACGCCCCCTGTACAGTAGTAGCACCGCTGAAGTGATGTGCGGTGCGCGATGACGTCATCGCGCACAGCAAAGGTCCTCTCCACGAAGGGAAACTAGACGCTACGCGTCTAGTTCCCTTCGTGGAGAGGACCTTTGCTGTGCGGTGCGCGATGACGTCAACGCGCACCGCACATCATTACAGTAAAGGGCCTCTCCACGAAGGGAAACTAGACGCGTAGCGTCTAGCTTCCCTTCACAGCGGACAGCAGGCAACGGCAGCGGGACAGAGCGGGCAGCGGGGGGCACAGCAGCAGCGGATCTTGCCATGGTGCGGCGCCCTCCGGATGGTGCCGGCGCCCTCCGGAAGGCGGCGCCCAGGGCAAAAGTCCTGCTTGCCCGTGGCAAGATCTGCTACTGCTTCTGAGTCCTGGCAGGGTACAGTCCCTGTAGGAAAAAACAATGTGTTCCCTAATGCACACCGAGTGAAAAATATTACTACATAATAGTCAGATAATACGGAGATCTTAGTTGCGTATATCTGCAGATATAGGGTTAAGCCCCTAGGCCGATCGACAAGGCTTCTTCGTCACTGGGGGGTCCCTAATACTAGGTATGGGTCCGGGGTGCAGGACCCCATAACGTCTGCACAGGTCGGCTACCCCAGGTCAGCACACAGGTGATAATTAATAAGGGTTAATAAGAAGCACAGAAGTGCTATGTAAGTGGTGTGATTCAAAATAATACAAAAATATATACAAAGTGATAGGGAAAATCACAAGTGTTAATAAAGTGTTAGGGTGTGCCGACCTGAAGCAGCCCAGCCATACCGACACAGGGGCCACCGCACCCCACACCCACCCCATGAATAATTACAAATATGTCTGGGTTAAATTCCCAGTGTAAGGCCACATGGTAATGGCTCCTACAACATCTGAGAGCCAGCTTACCTGGAGATACCCCTAGCTTCTCCTATGGCACTCTGGAGTCAGCAATCCCTCCTAATGCTGACCCATCCATGCCTCTCTAAATACAATGCACAAAATGGTAAGCTGCTCAATCAGATTCTGATGTCACTCAGGTGCTAAAAGGGAGGGGTAATTCTGTGTAGGAAAAAACAATGTGTTCCCTAATGCACACCGAGTGAAAAATATTACTACATAATAGTCAGATAATAAGGAGATCTTAGTTGCGTATATCTGCAGATATAGGGTTAAGCCCCCAGGCCGATCGACAAGGCTTCTCCGTCACTGGGGGTCCCTAATACTAGGTATGGGTCCGGGGTGCAGGACCCCATAACGTCGGCACAGGTCGGCTACCCCAGGTCAGCACACAGGTGAGAATTAATAAGGGTTAATAAGAAGCACAGAAGTGCTATGTAAGTGGTGTGATTAAAATAATACAAAAATATATACAAAGTGATAGGGAAAATCATAAGTGTTAATAAAGTGTTAGGGTGTGCCGACCTGAAGCAGCCCAGCCATACCGACACAGGGGCCACCGCACCCCACACCCACCCCATGAATAATTACAAATATGTCTGGGTTAAATTCCCAGTGTAAGGCCACATGGTAATGGCTCCTACAACATCTGAGAGCCAGCTTACCTGGAGATACCGCTAGCTTCTCCTATGGCATTCTGGAGTCAGCAATCCCTCCTAATGCTGACCCATCCATGCCTCTCTAAATACAATGCACAAAATGGTAAGCTGCTCAATCAGATTCTGATGTCACTCAGGTGCTAAAAGGGAGGGGTAATTCTGTGTAGGAAAAAACAATGTGTTCCCTAATGCACACCGAGTGAAAAATATTACTACATAATAGTCAGATAATACGGAGATCTTAGTTGCGTATATCTGCAGATATAGGGTTAAGCCCCCAGGCCGATCGACAAGGCTTCTCCGTCACTGGGGGTCCCTAATACTAGGTATGGGTCCGGGGTACAGTCCCTGACAGATACTGTATCTGCACTGCGGATTAGGAGCTAATTGGCTGACCACAGCACTGCAAAACTATTTTCCTTTTTCATTTAATTTTAAAAGTCATTAAATGGGCTATTTCAACAATACATCATATTATGATCACAATCAGCCTTATTCAGTAAGGATTGCAGTTTTCTGCTAAAAGGGAGTTGCTGCGATCAAATAGATGTCGCCCAGAAATAGATAAAAAAACGGGCATTGCAGAAATAGCGAAAGCATTGCAAATGCATCACAATATGACGGCTGATCGCAGAACCACGCGCAATTTCCGTAACATCGAAGATTTTTCCTATCTGCCCCAGGCAAGGTCACCCACAAGAGGCTGGAAGTGGTCAGACGCCCTCCTTAAAAACATCTGGGCGCGTCTGCGTTTTTTCAGACAAACCCCGAAAAAGACAGGTTTGCGCCCAGAAACGCCGGCTTCCTGTCAGTCAAACAACGGCTGCTTTTGTGTACGCTTTTTTTGTCACTATTATTACTAGCGCGTGCGCATACGCAGTCGTTCGATAATCGGCCAGATTGCGGTTCTCAAATTCAGCAATCCTTACTGAATGAGGTCCAATATCATGAATTCTTAATTTCACACACTTGATATTGGAAGGATATAAAATATCATCGTTGTGTCATTCACATACAGTCAGAGAGAAGGCAGGAAATATAACAAAAAAATCTCTCTTTTCAATGTTTTTTTAAGTGTCCTGTTCTCAAGGTTATTTCCTGTAGTATCCCGGTCGTAGGAAATTACATGTAACAGATCTGCCACTGATACGTTTTCTATAACAGTACTTAATCAGGTTTTTTTTCTTCATTTCCCTTGAGAACTGACAATAGCAAATTAAAAATTTATTTATAGCTAACCATATTTAACAAAATGTAATTAACAAAAAAATTGTATTCTTAATATCCTCTTTTTAGCCTCTTAACCTACAGTATGCCTGTCCGGCAGATGTATAGAATAAAGCCATGTGCAATCTGATCGTGTACAGAACACTTCACCGTCTGCACTGCAGTCACCCTATAGATCAGTAATTTTCCACAAGATGATTAAATGTGACTTTCTGAATGGTAATTTGGGCTTCATTGAAAGGAAAACAGTGTTTAAATATTTTATTAATTTATTTTTTTTAAGTCTAAAATATTTTAATATATTTGTATTATTATATTTCCTAATAAAAATCCTTTTATAATTTACATATATGCTAATATAAAATACATCTCCATACTGCAACTTAACAAAATAAGTTAATATTCTGTCTTCAGGCTATTTTCTTAATTAATTTTACCTCAGAATTTTTATGCATATATTGTTAAACATGTAAATCTGTAATTACTGTTCTGGCAGATTGGGTATGTGTGACCAGCGGTCAGTAGACTGCCAGTCACAATACCGACGCTGGGATCCCGGCTGTGAGATGGCTGGCAGGGGGTGGGCGAGCACAACGAAGCCCCTTGCGGGCTCGGTGATTTGTTGCGCTCTTCACAGGTTCTATTCCCACTCTATGGGAATAATCACTATTGGTCGGCCTGCCGACGGCGGGATTTTGAGCGGGCGGGATGTGGTGGCCGGTATTTTGACCGCCAGTCACATTACTGCATCCCATTCTAGCACTTATGATATTGGGCCAGATGCATCATTGCTTGGAAAGTGATAACATGGAGAGTGAAAAAAGTGCCAGCCAATCTTGTCCTAACTGCCATGTCACAGGCAGTGTTTGAAAAATGGCAGTTAGGAGCTGATTGGCTGGTACTTTTTCACTCTCCATTTTATCACTTTCCAAGCGATGATGCATCTCGCCCTCAGACTTTTACATTTCAGTTGCCTCCAGTCCCAAGTCCCCTCTGTTCTAGCTTAATACCCCTTTCACACTGAGCCTCTGACCTGGAAAATTGCTGGCTCAACCAGGGTCCTGGCTTGGTGTGAAAGGGTCAACTTGGGTTGTGCTACCTGGGGAATGTGAGTGACCCTGGTTGCAACCTGGGACGAACCTTGGACCAACCCAGGTAGTCTGTAGTGTACAAGCATGACCCCAGGGTCATGTTAATATGAACAGAGAGGCGGATCACCAACGCATGGAGATGATGTCATTTCTGAGCGCCTGCAAAGGGATGATCGGCAAAACCCAGGCCCAGCCTGCAGTGTGCTGTGACACGCTTGAAACCGTGATTAATAACCCAGGTTTTTGGTCTGAAAGTGGTATTAGAGTATAGCAGGAACTGATTCAGAGTTAGAAGCAAACAAAAAAGTAAAAAAAATAAGATTTTACTTACCGATAAATCTATTTCTCGTAGTCCGTAGTGGATGCTGGGGACTCCGTCAGGACCATGGGGATTAGCGGCTCCGCAGGAGACAGGGCACAAAAATAAAGCTTTAGGATCAGGTGGTGTGCACTGGCTCCTCCCCCTATGACCCTCCTCCAAGCCTCAGTTAGGATACTGTGCCCGGACGAGCGTACACAATAAGGAAGGATTTTGAATCCCGGGTAAGACTCATACCAGCCACACCAATCACACCGTACAACTTGTGATCTGAACCCAGTTAACAGTATGACAACGTAGGAGCCTCTGAACAGACGGCTCACAACAATAACAACCCGATTTTTTTGTAACAATAACTATGTACAAGTATTGCAGACAATCCGCACTTGGGATGGGCGCCCAGCATCCACTACGGACTACGAGAAATAGATTTATCGGTAAGTAAAATCTTATTTTCTCTAACGTCCTAGTGGATGCTGGGGACTCCGTCAGGACCATGGGGATTATACCAAAGCTCCCAAACGGGCGGGAGAGTGCGGATGACTCTGCAGCACCGAATGAGAGAACTCCAGGTCCTCTTTAGCCAGGGTATCAAATTTGTAGAATTTTACAAACGTGTTCTCCCCCCGACCACGTAGTTGCTCGGCAGAGTTGTAATGCCGAGACCCCTCGGGCAGCCGCCCAGGATGAGCCCACCTTCCTTGTGGAATGGGCATTTACATATTTTGGCTGTGGCAGGCCTGCCACATAATGTGCAAGCTGAATTGTACTACACATCCAACTAGCAATCGTCTGCTTAGAAGCAAGAGCACCCAGTTTGTTGGGTGCATACAGGATAACAGCAAGTCAGTTTTCCTGACTCCAGCCGTCCTGGAAACCGATATTTTCAGGGCCCTGACAACATCTAGCAACTTGGAGTCCTCCAAGTCCCTAGTAGCCGCAGGTACCACAATAAGCTGGTTCAGGTGAAACGCTGACACCACCTTAGGGAGAAACTGGGGACGAGTCCGCAGCTCTGCCCTGTCCGAATGGACAATCAGATATGGGCTTTTGTGAGACAAAGCCGCCAATTCTGACACTCGCCTGGCCGAGGCCAGGGCCAACATCATGGTCACTTTCCATGTGAGATATTTCAAATCCACAGATTTGAGCGGTTTAAACCAATGTGATTTGAGGAATCCCAGCACTACGTTGAGATCCCACAGTGCCACTGGAGGCACAAAAGGGGGTTGTATATGCAGTACTCCCTTGACAAACTTCTGGACTTCAGGAACTGAAGCCAATTCTTTCTGGAAGAAAATCGACAGGGCCGAAATTTGAACCTTAATGGACCCCAATTTGAGGCCCATAGACACTCCTGTTTGCAGGAAATGCAGGAATCGACCGAGTTGAAATTTCTTCGTGGAGCCTTCCTGGCCTCACACCACGCAACATATTTTCGCCACATGTGGTGATAATGTTGTGCGGTCACGTCCTTCCTGGCTTTGACCATGGTAGGAAAGACCTCTTCCGGAATGCCTTTTTCCCTTAGGATCCGGCGTTCAACCGCCATGCCGTCAAACGCAGCCGCGGTAAGTCTTGGAACAGACATGGTACGTGCTGAAGCAAGTCCCTTCTTAGCGGCAGAGGTCATGAGTCCTCTGTGAGTATCTCTTGAAGTTCCGGGTACCAAGTCCTTCTTGGCCAATCCGGAGCCACGAGTATAGTTCTTACTCCTCTACGTCTTATAATTCTCAATACCTTGGGTATGAGAAGCAGAGGAGGAAACACATACACCGACTGGTACGCCCACGGTGTTACCAGAACGTCCACAGCTATTGCCTGAAAGTCTCTTGACCTGGCGCAATACCTGTCCAGTTTTTTGTTCAGGCTGGACGCCATCATGTCCACCTTTGGTCTTTCCCAACGGTTCACAATCATGTGGAAAACTTCCCGATGAAGTCCCCACTCTCCCGGGTGGAGGTCGTGCCTGCTGAGGAAGTCTGCTTCCCAGTTGTCCACTCCCGGAATGAACACTGCTGACAGTGCTATCACATGATTTTCCGCCCAGCGAAAAATCCTTGCAGTTTTTGCCATTGCCCTCCTGCTTCTTGTGCCGCCCTGTCTGTTTACGTGGGCGACTGCCGTGATGTTGTCCCACTGGATCAATACCGGCTGACCTTGAAGCAGAGGTCTTGCTAAGCTTAGAGCATCATAAATTGCCCTTAGCTCCAGTATATTTATGTGGAGAAAAGTCTCCAGACTTGATCACACTCCCTGGAAATTTTTTCCCTGTGTGACTGCTCCCCAGCCTCTCAGGCTGGCCTCCGTGGTCACCAGCATCCAATCCTGAATGCCGAATCTGCGGCCCTCTAGAAGATGAGCACTCTGTAACCACCACAGGAGAGACACCCTTGTCCTTGGAGATAGGGTTATCCGCCGATGCATCTGAAGATGCGATCCGGACCATTTGTCCAGCAGATACCACTGAAAAGTTCTTGCGTGGAATCTGCCGAATGGAATCGCTTCGTAATAAGCCACCATTTTTCCCAGGACTCTTGTGCAATGATGCACTGACACTTTTCCTGGTTTTAGGAGGTTCCTGACTAGCTCGGATAACTCCCTGGCTTTCTCCTCCGGGAGAAACACCTTTTTCTGGACTGTGTCCAGAATCATCCCTAGGAACAGCAGACGTGTCGTCGGAAACAACTGCGGTTTTGGAATATTTAGAATCCACCCGTGCTGTCGTAGAACTACTTGAGATAGTGCTACTCCGACCTCCAACTGTTCTCTGGACCTTGCTCTTATCAGGAGGTCGTCCATTTTCTTCGAAGAAGAATCATCATTTCGGGCATTACCTTGGTAAAGACCCGGAGTGCCGTGGACAATCCAAACGGCAGCGTCTGAAACTGATAGTGACAGTTCTGTACCACGAACCTGAGATACCCTTGGTGAGAAGGGCAAATTGGGACATGGAGGTAAGCATCCCTGATGTCCCGGGACACCATATAGTCCCCTTCTTCCTGGTTCGCTATCACTGCTCTGAGTGACTCCATCTTGATTTGAACCTTTGTAAGTGTTCAAATATTTCAGATTTAGAATAGGTCTCACCGAGCCTTCTGGTTTCAGTACCACAATATAGTGTGGAATAATACCCCTTTCCTTGTTGTAGGAGGGGTACTTTGATTATCACCTGCTGGGAATACAGCTTGTGAATTGTTTCCAATACTGGCTCCCTGTCGGAGGGAGACGTTGGTAAAGCAGACTTCAGGAACCTGCGAGGGGAAACGTCTCGACTTTCCAATCTGTACCCCTGGGATACTACTTGTAGGATCCAGGGGTCCTGTACGGCTCCAGCGTCATGCTGAGAACTTGGCAGAAGCGGTGGAAGGCTTCTGTTCCTGGGAATGGGCTGCCTGCTGCAGTCTTCTTCCCTTTCCTCTATCCCTGGGCAGATATGCTTATGGGGACGAAAGGACTGAGGCTGAAAAGACGGTGTCTTTTTCTGCATAGATGTGACTTAGGGTAACAACGGTGGATTTCCCAGCAGTTGCCGTGGCCACCAGGTCCGATGGACCGACCCCAAATAACTCCTCCCCTTTATACGGCAATACATCTTTGTGCCGTTTGGAATCTGCATCGACCACTGTCGTGTCCATAAACATCTTTTGGCAGATATGGACATCGCACTTACTCTTGATGCCAGAGTGCAAATATCCCTCTGTGCATCTCGCATATATAGAAATGCATTCTTTAAATGCTCTATAGTAAATAAAATACTGTCCCTGTCAAGGGTATCAATATTTTCAGTCAGGGAATCCGACCAAGCCACCCCCGCGCTGCACATCCAGGCTGAGGCGATCGCTGGTCGCAGTATAACACCAGTATGTGTGTATATACTTTTTAGGATATTTTCCAGCCTCCTATCAGCTGGCTCCTTGAGGGCGGCCGTATCTGGAGACGGTACCGCCACTTGTTTTGATAAGCGTGTGAGCGCCTTATCCACCCTAAGGGGTGTTTCCCAACGCGCCCTAACTTCTGGCGGGAAAGGGTATACCGCCAATAATTTTCTATCGGGGGAACCCCGCGCCTCATCACACACTTCATTTAATTTATCTGATTCAGGAAAAACTATAGGTAGTTTTTCCACACCCCACATAATACCCTTTTTTGTGGTACTTGTAGTATCAGAAATATGTAACACCTCCTTCATTGCCCTTAACAAGTAACGTGTGGCCCTAAAGGAAAATACGTTTGTTTCTTCACCGTCGACACTGGAGTCAGTGTCCGTGTCTGTGTCGACCGACTGAGGTAAAATGGGCATTATAACGTCCCTGACGGTGTTTTAGACGCCTGGACAGATACTAATATGTTTGCCGGCCGTCTCATGTCGTCAATCGACTTGCAGCGTGTTGACATTATCACGTAATTCCTTAAATAAGCCATCTATTCCGGTGTCGACTCCCTAGAGAGTGACATCACCATTACAGGCAATTTGCTCCGCCTCCCAACATCGTCCTCATACATGTCGACACACACGTACCGACACACAGCACACACACAGGGAATGCTCTGATAGAGGACAGGACCCACTAGCCCTTTGGGGAGACAGAGGGAGAGTTTGCCAGCACACACCAAAAACGCTATAATTATACAGGGACAACCTTTATATAAGTGCTTTTCCCTTATAGCATTTTAATATATGTAGTCATATCGCCAAATCAGTGCCCCCCCTCTCTGTTTTAACCCTGTTTCTGTAGTGCAGTGCAGGGGAGAGCCTGGGAGCCTTCCCACCAGCATTTCTGTGAGGGAAAATGGCGCTGTGTGCTGAGGAGAATAGGCCCCGCCCCCTTTTCGGCGGGCTTCTTCTCCCGTTTTTCTGAGACCTGGCAGGGGTTAAATACATCCATATAGCCCCCAGGGGCTATATGTGATGTATTTTTAGCCATAAAAAAATAAGATTTTACTTACCGATAAATCTATTTCTCATAGTCCGTAGTGGATGCTGGGGACTCCGTCAGGACCATGGGGAATAGCGGCTCCGCAGGAGACAGGGCACAAAAGCAAGCTTTTAGGATCACATGGTGTGTACTGGCTCCTCCCCCTATGACCCTCCTCCAAGCCTCAGTTAGGTACTGTGCCCGGACGAGCGTACACAATAAGGAAGGATCTTGAATCCCGGGTAAGACGCAAAAAAATGGTGAACTGCTCAATCAGATAGTGATGTCACTCAGGTGCTAAAAGGGAGGGGTAATTCTGTGAAGGAAAAAACAATGGTTCCCTAATGCACACTGAGTGAATAATATTCCTACATAATAGTCAGATAATACGGAGATCTTGGTTGCGTATATCTGCAGATATAGGGTTAAGCCCCCAGGCCGATCGACAAGGCCTCTCCGTCACTGGGGGTCCCTAATATTAGGTATGGGTCCGGGGTGCAGGACCCCATAATGTCGGCACAGGTCGGCTACCCCAGGTCAGCACACAGGTGAGAGTTAATAGGGTTAATAAGAAGCACAGAAGTGCTATGTGAGTGGTGTGATTAAAATAATACAAAAATATATACAAAGTGATAGGGAAACTCATAAGTGTTAATAAAGTGTTAGGGTGTGCCGACCTGAAGCAGCCCAGCGATACCGACACAGGGGCCACCACACCCCACACCCACCCCATAAATAATTCCAAATATGTCTGGGTTGAATTCCCAGTGTAAGGCCACATGGTAATGGCTCCTACAGCATCTGAGAGCCAGCTCACCTGGGGATACCCCTGACTTCCCCCTATGGCAGTCTAGAGTCAGCAATCCCTCCTAATGCTGACCCGTTCATGCCTCTCAATACAATGCAAAAAAATGGTGAACTGCTCAATCAGATAGTGATGTCACTCAGGTGCTAAAAGGGAGGGGTAATTCTGTGAAGGAAAAAACAATGGTTCCCTAATGCACACTGAGTGAATAATATTCCTACATAATAGTCAGATAATACGGAGATCTTGGTTGCGTATATCTGCAGATATAGGGTTAAGCCCCCAGGCCGATCGACAAGGCCTCTCCGTCACTGGGGGTCCCTAATATTAGGTATGGGTCCGGGGTGCAGGACCCCATAATGTCGGCACAGGTCGGCTACCCCAGGTCAGCACACAGGTGAGAGTTAATAGGGTTAATAAGAAGCACAGAAGTGCTATGTGAGTGGTGTGATTAAAATAATACAAAAATATATACAAAGTGATAGGGAAACTCATAAGTGTTAATAAAGTGTTAGGGTGTGCCGACCTGAAGCAGCCCAGCGATACCGACACAGGGGCCACCACACCCCACACCCACCCCATAAATAATTCCAAATATGTCTGGGTTGAATTCCCAGTGTAAGGCCACATGGTAATGGCTCCTACAGCATCTGAGAGCCAGCTCACCTGGGGATACCCCTGACTTCCCCCTATGGCAGTCTAGAGTCAGCAATCCCTCCTAATGCTGACCCGTTCATGCCTCTCAATACAATGCAAAAAAATGGTGAACTGCTCAATCAGATAGTGATGTCACTCAGGTGCTAAAAGGGAGGGGTAATTCTGTGAAGGAACAAACAATGGTTCCCTAATGCACACTGAGTGAATAATATTCCTACATAATAGTCAGATAATACGGAGATCTTGGTTGCGTATATCTGCAGATATAGGGTTAAGCCCCCAGGCCGATCGACAAGGCCTCTCCGTCACTGGGGGTCCCTAATATTAGGTATGGGTCCGGGGTGCAGGACCCCATAATGTCGGCACAGGTCGGCTACCCCAGGTCAGCACACAGGTGAGAGTTAATAGGGTTAATAAGAAGCACAGAAGTGCTATGTGAGTGGTGTGATTAAAATAATACAAAAATATATACAAAGTGATAGGGAAACTCATAAGTGTTAATAAAGTGTTAGGGTGTGCCGACCTGAAGCAGCCCAGCGATACCGACACAGGGGCCACCACACCCCACACCCACCCCATAAATAATTCCAAATATGTCTGGGTTGAATTCCCAGTGTAAGGCCACATGGTAATGGCTCCTACAGCATCTGAGAGCCAGCTCACCTGGGGATACCCCTGACTTCCCCCTATGGCAGTCTAGAGTCAGCAATCCCTCCTAATGCTGACCCGTTCATGCCTCTCAATACAATGCAAAAAAATGGTGAACTGCTCAATCAGATAGTGATGTCACTCAGGTGCTAAAAGGGAGGGGTAATTCTGTGAAGGAAAAAACAATGGTTCCCTAATGCACACTGAGTGAATAATATTCCTACATAATAGTCAGATAATACGGAGATCTTGGTTGCGTATATCTGCAGATATAGGGTTAAGCCCCCAGGCCGATCGACAAGGCCTCTCCGTCACTGGGGGTCCCTAATATTAGGTATGGGTCCGGGGTGCAGGACCCCATAATGTCGGCACAGGTCGGCTACCCCAGGTCAGCACACAGGTGAGAGTTAATAGGGTTAATAAGAAGCACAGAAGTGCTATGTGAGTGGTGTGATTAAAATAATACAAAAATATATACAAAGTGATAGGGAAACTCATAAGTGTTAATAAAGTGTTAGGGTGTGCCGACCTGAAGCAGCCCAGCGATACCGACACAGGGGCCACCACACCCCACACCCACCCCATAAATAATTCCAAATATGTCTGGGTTGAATTCCCAGTGTAAGGCCACATGGTAATGGCTCCTACAGCATCTGAGAGCCAGCTCACCTGGGGATACCCCTGACTTCCCCCTATGGCAGTCTAGAGTCAGCAATCCCTCCTAATGCTGACCCGTTCATGCCTCTCAATACAATGCAAAAAAATGGTGAACTGCTCAATCAGATAGTGATGTCACTCAGGTGCTAAAAGGGAGGGGTAATTCTGTGAAGGAACAAACAATGGTTCCCTAATGCACACTGAGTGAATAATATTCCTACATAATAGTCAGATAATACGGAGATCTTGGTTGCGTATATCTGCAGATATAGGGTTAAGCCCCCAGGCCGATCGACAAGGCCTCTCCGTCACTGGGGGTCCCTAATATTAGGTATGGGTCCGGGGTGCAGGACCCCATAATGTCGGCACAGGTCGGCTACCCCAGGTCAGCACACAGGTGAGAGTTAATAGGGTTAATAAGAAGCACAGAAGTGCTATGTGAGTGGTGTGATTAAAATAATACAAAAATATATACAAAGTGATAGGGAAACTCATAAGTGTTAATAAAGTGTTAGGGTGTGCCGACCTGAAGCAGCCCAGCGATACCGACACAGGGGCCACCACACCCCACACCCACCCCATAAATAATTCCAAATATGTCTGGGTTGAATTCCCAGTGTAAGGCCACATGGTAATGGCTCCTACAGCATCTGAGAGCCAGCTCACCTGGGGATACCCCTGACTTCCCCCTATGGCAGTCTAGAGTCAGCAATCCCTCCTAATGCTGACCCGTTCATGCCTCTCAATACAATGCAAAAAAATGGTGAACTGCTCAATCAGATAGTGATGTCACTCAGGTGCTAAAAGGGAGGGGTAATTCTGTGAAGGAAAAAACAATGGTTCCCTAATGCACACTGAGTGAATAATATTCCTACATAATAGTCAGATAATACGGAGATCTTGGTTGCGTATATCTGCAGATATAGGGTTAAGCCCCCAGGCCGATCGACAAGGCCTCTCCGTCACTGGGGGTCCCTAATATTAGGTATGGGTCCGGGGTGCAGGACCCCATAATGTCGGCACAGGTCGGCTACCCCAGGTCAGCACACAGGTGAGAGTTAATAGGGTTAATAAGAAGCACAGAAGTGCTATGTGAGTGGTGTGATTAAAATAATACAAAAATATATACAAAGTGATAGGGAAACTCATAAGTGTTAATAAAGTGTTAGGGTGTGCCGACCTGAAGCAGCCCAGCGATACCGACACAGGGGCCACCACACCCCACACCCACCCCATAAATAATTCCAAATATGTCTGGGTTGAATTCCCAGTGTAAGGCCACATGGTAATGGCTCCTACAGCATCTGAGAGCCAGCTCACCTGGGGATACCCCTGACTTCCCCCTATGGCAGTCTAGAGTCAGCAATCCCTCCTAATGCTGACCCGTTCATGCCTCTCAATACAATGCAAAAAAATGGTGAACTGCTCAATCAGATAGTGATGTCACTCAGGTGCTAAAAGGGAGGGGTAATTCTGTGAAGGAAAAAACAATGGTTCCCTAATGCACACTGAGTGAATAATATTCCTACATAATAGTCAGATAATACGGAGATCTTGGTTGCGTATATCTGCAGATATAGGGTTAAGCCCCCAGGCCGATCGACAAGGCCTCTCCGTCACTGGGGGTCCCTAATATTAGGTATGGGTCCGGGGTGCAGGACCCCATAATGTCGGCACAGGTCGGCTACCCCAGGTCAGCACACAGGGGAGAGTTAATAGGGTTAATAAGAAGCACAGAAGTGCTATGTGAGTGGTGTGATTAAAATAATACAAAAATATATACAAAGTGATAGGGAAACTCATAAGTGTTAATAAAGTGTTAGGGTGTGCCGACCTGAAGCAGCCCAGCGATACCGACACAGGGGCCACCACACCCCACACCCACCCCATAAATAATTCCAAATATGTCTGGGTTGAATTCCCAGTGTAAGGCCACATGGTAATGGCTCCTACAGCATCTGAGAGCCAGCTCACCTGGGGATACCCCTGACTTCCCCCTATGGCAGTCTAGAGTCAGCAATCCCTCCTAATGCTGACCCGTTCATGCCTCTCAATACAATGCAAAAAAATGGTGAACTGCTCAATCAGATAGTGATGTCACTCAGGTGCTAAAAGGGAGGGGTAATTCTGTGAAGGAAAAAACAATGGTTCCCTAATGCACACTGAGTGAATAATATTCCTACATAATAGTCAGATAATACGGAGATCTTGGTTGCGTATATCTGCAGATATAGGGTTAAGCCCCCAGGCCGATCGACAAGGCCTCTCCGTCACTGGGGGTCCCTAATATTAGGTATGGGTCCGGGGTGCAGGACCCCATAATGTCGGCACAGGTCGGCTACCCCAGGTCAGCACACAGGTGAGAGTTAATAGGGTTAATAAGAAGCACAGAAGTGCTATGTGAGTGGTGTGATTAAAATAATACAAAAATATATACAAAGTGATAGGGAAACTCATAAGTGTTAATAAAGTGTTAGGGTGTGCCGACCTGAAGCAGCCCAGCGATACCGACACAGGGGCCACCACACCCCACACCCACCCCATAAATAATTCCAAATATGTCTGGGTTGAATTCCCAGTGTAAGGCCACATGGTAATGGCTCCTACAGCATCTGAGAGCCAGCTCACCTGGGGATACCCCTGACTTCCCCCTATGGCAGTCTAGAGTCAGCAATCCCTCCTAATGCTGACCCGTTCATGCCTCTCAATACAATGCAAAAAAATGGTGAACTGCTCAATCAGATAGTGATGTCACTCAGGTGCTAAAAGGGAGGGGTAATTCTGTGAAGGAAAAAACAATGGTTCCCTAATGCACACTGAGTGAATAATATTCCTACATAATAGTCAGATAATACGGAGATCTTGGTTGCGTATATCTGCAGATATAGGGTTAAGCCCCCAGGCCGATCGACAAGGCCTCTCCGTCACTGGGGGTCCCTAATATTAGGTATGGGTCCGGGGTGCAGGACCCCATAATGTCGGCACAGGTCGGCTACCCCAGGTCAGCACACAGGTGAGAGTTAATAGGGTTAATAAGAAGCACAGAAGTGCTATGTGAGTGGTGTGATTAAAATAATACAAAAATATATACAAAGTGATAGGGAAACTCATAAGTGTTAATAAAGTGTTAGGGTGTGCCGACCTGAAGCAGCCCAGCGATACCGACACAGGGGCCACCACACCCCACACCCACCCCATAAATAATTCCAAATATGTCTGGGTTGAATTCCCAGTGTAAGGCCACATGGTAATGGCTCCTACAGCATCTGAGAGCCAGCTCACCTGGGGATACCCCTGACTTCCCCCTATGGCAGTCTAGAGTCAGCAATCCCTCCTAATGCTGACCCGTTCATGCCTCTCAATACAATGCAAAAAAATGGTGAACTGCTCAATCAGATAGTGATGTCACTCAGGTGCTAAAAGGGAGGGGTAATTCTGTGAAGGAAAAAACAATGGTTCCCTAATGCACACTGAGTGAATAATATTCCTACATAATAGTCAGATAATACGGAGATCTTGGTTGCGTATATCTGCAGATATAGGGTTAAGCCCCCAGGCCGATCGACAAGGCCTCTCCGTCACTGGGGGTCCCTAATATTAGGTATGGGTCCGGGGTGCAGGACCCCATAATGTCGGCACAGGTCGGCTACCCCAGGTCAGCACACAGGTGAGAGTTAATAGGGTTAATAAGAAGCACAGAAGTGCTATGTGAGTGGTGTGATTAAAATAATACAAAAATATATACAAAGTGATAGGGAAACTCATAAGTGTTAATAAAGTGTTAGGGTGTGCCGACCTGAAGCAGCCCAGCGATACCGACACAGGGGCCACCACACCCCACACCCACCCCATAAATAATTCCAAATATGTCTGGGTTGAATTCCCAGTGTAAGGCCACATGGTAATGGCTCCTACAGCATCTGAGAGCCAGCTCACCTGGGGATACCCCTGACTTCCCCCTATGGCAGTCTAGAGTCAGCAATCCCTCCTAATGCTGACCCGTTCATGCCTCTCAATACAATGCAAAAAAATGGTGAACTGCTCAATCAGATAGTGATGTCACTCAGGTGCTAAAAGGGAGGGGTAATTCTGTGAAGGAAAAAACAATGGTTCCCTAATGCACACTGAGTGAATAATATTCCTACATAATAGTCAGATAATACGGAGATCTTGGTTGCGTATATCTGCAGATATAGGGTTAAGCCCCCAGGCCGATCGACAAGGCCTCTCCGTCACTGGGGGTCCCTAATATTAGGTATGGGTCCGGGGTGCAGGACCCCATAATGTCGGCACAGGTCGGCTACCCCAGGTCAGCACACAGGTGAGAGTTAATAGGGTTAATAAGAAGCACAGAAGTGCTATGTGAGTGGTGTGATTAAAATAATACAAAAATATATACAAAGTGATAGGGAAACTCATAAGTGTTAATAAAGTGTTAGGGTGTGCCGACCTGAAGCAGCCCAGCGATACCGACACAGGGGCCACCACACCCCACACCCACCCCATAAATAATTCCAAATATGTCTGGGTTGAATTCCCAGTGTAAGGCCACATGGTAATGGCTCCTACAGCATCTGAGAGCCAGCTCACCTGGGGATACCCCTGACTTCCCCCTATGGCAGTCTAGAGTCAGCAATCCCTCCTAATGCTGACCCGTTCATGCCTCTCAATACAATGCAAAAAAATGGTGAACTGCTCAATCAGATAGTGATGTCACTCAGGTGCTAAAAGGGAGGGGTAATTCTGTGAAGGAAAAAACAATGGTTCCCTAATGCACACTGAGTGAATAATATTCCTACATAATAGTCAGATAATACGGAGATCTTGGTTGCGTATATCTGCAGATATAGGGTTAAGCCCCCAGGCCGATCGACAAGGCCTCTCCGTCACTGGGGGTCCCTAATATTAGGTATGGGTCCGGGGTGCAGGACCCCATAATGTCGGCACAGGTCGGCTACCCCAGGTCAGCACACAGGTGAGAGTTAATAGGGTTAATAAGAAGCACAGAAGTGCTATGTGAGTGGTGTGATTAAAATAATACAAAAATATATACAAAGTGATAGGGAAACTCATAAGTGTTAATAAAGTGTTAGGGTGTGCCGACCTGAAGCAGCCCAGCGATACCGACACAGGGGCCACCACACCCCACACCCACCCCATAAATAATTCCAAATATGTCTGGGTTGAATTCCCAGTGTAAGGCCACATGGTAATGGCTCCTACAGCATCTGAGAGCCAGCTCACCTGGGGATACCCCTGACTTCCCCCTATGGCAGTCTAGAGTCAGCAATCCCTCCTAATGCTGACCCGTTCATGCCTCTCAATACAATGCAAAAAAATGGTGAACTGCTCAATCAGATAGTGATGTCACTCAGGTGCTAAAAGGGAGGGGTAATTCTGTGAAGGAAAAAACAATGGTTCCCTAATGCACACTGAGTGAATAATATTCCTACATAATAGTCAGATAATACGGAGATCTTGGTTGCGTATATCTGCAGATATAGGGTTAAGCCCCCAGGCCGATCGACAAGGCCTCTCCGTCACTGGGGGTCCCTAATATTAGGTATGGGTCCGGGGTGCAGGACCCCATAATGTCGGCACAGGTCGGCTACCCCAGGTCAGCACACAGGTGAGAGTTAATAGGGTTAATAAGAAGCACAGAAGTGCTATGTGAGTGGTGTGATTAAAATAATACAAAAATATATACAAAGTGATAGGGAAACTCATAAGTGTTAATAAAGTGTTAGGGTGTGCCGACCTGAAGCAGCCCAGCGATACCGACACAGGGGCCACCACACCCCACACCCACCCCATAAATAATTCCAAATATGTCTGGGTTGAATTCCCAGTGTAAGGCCACATGGTAATGGCTCCTACAGCATCTGAGAGCCAGCTCACCTGGGGATACCCCTGACTTCCCCCTATGGCAGTCTAGAGTCAGCAATCCCTCCTAATGCTGACCCGTTCATGCCTCTCAATACAATGCAAAAAAATGGTGAACTGCTCAATCAGATAGTGATGTCACTCAGGTGCTAAAAGGGAGGGGTAATTCTGTCAAGGAAAAAACAATGGTTCCCTAATGCACACTGAGTGAATAATATTCCTACATAATAGTCAGATAATACGGAGATCTTGGTTGCGTATATCTGCAGATATAGGGTTAAGCCCCCAGGCCGATCGACAAGGCCTCTCCGTCACTGGGGGTCCCTAATATTAGGTATGGGTCCGGGGTGCAGGACCCCATAATGTCGGCACAGGTCGGCTACCCCAGGTCAGCACACAGGTGAGAGTTAATAGGGTTAATAAGAAGCACAGAAGTGCTATGTGAGTGGTGTGATTAAAATAATACAAAAATATATACAAAGTGATAGGGAAACTCATAAGTGTTAATAAAGTGTTAGGGTGTGCCGACCTGAAGCAGCCCAGCGATACCGACACAGGGGCCACCACACCCCACACCCACCCCATAAATAATTCCAAATATGTCTGGGTTGAATTCCCAGTGTAAGGCCACATGGTAATGGCTCCTACAGCATCTGAGAGCCAGCTCACCTGGGGATACCCCTGACTTCCCCCTATGGCAGTCTAGAGTCAGCAATCCCTCCTAATGCTGACCCGTTCATGCCTCTCAATACAATGCAAAAAAATGGTGAACTGCTCAATCAGATAGTGATGTCACTCAGGTGCTAAAAGGGAGGGGTAATTCTGTGAAGGAAAAAACAATGGTTCCCTAATGCACACTGAGTGAATAATATTCCTACATAATAGTCAGATAATACGGAGATCTTGGTTGCGTATATCTGCAGATATAGGGTTAAGCCCCCAGGCCGATCGACAAGGCCTCTCCGTCACTGGGGGTCCCTAATATTAGGTATGGGTCCGGGGTGCAGGACCCCATAATGTCGGCACAGGTCGGCTACCCCAGGTCAGCACACAGGTGAGAGTTAATAGGGTTAATAAGAAGCACAGAAGTGCTATGTGAGTGGTGTGATTAAAATAATACAAAAATATATACAAAGTGATAGGGAAACTCATAAGTGTTAATAAAGTGTTAGGGTGTGCCGACCTGAAGCAGCCCAGCGATACCGACACAGGGGCCACCACACCCCACACCCACCCCATAAATAATTCCAAATATGTCTGGGTTGAATTCCCAGTGTAAGGCCACATGGTAATGGCTCCTACAGCATCTGAGAGCCAGCTCACCTGGGGATACCCCTGACTTCCCCCTATGGCAGTCTAGAGTCAGCAATCCCTCCTAATGCTGACCCGTTCATGCCTCTCAATACAATGCAAAAAAATGGTGAACTGCTCAATCAGATAGTGATGTCACTCAGGTGCTAAAAGGGAGGGGTAATTCTGTGAAGGAAAAAACAATGGTTCCCTAATGCACACTGAGTGAATAATATTCCTACATAATAGTCAGATAATACGGAGATCTTGGTTGCGTATATCTGCAGATATAGGGTTAAGCCCCCAGGCCGATCGACAAGGCCTCTCCGTCACTGGGGGTCCCTAATATTAGGTATGGGTCCGGGGTGCAGGACCCCATAATGTCGGCACAGGTCGGCTACCCCAGGTCAGCACACAGGTGAGAGTTAATAGGGTTAATAAGAAGCACAGAAGTGCTATGTGAGTGGTGTGATTAAAATAATACAAAAATATATACAAAGTGATAGGGAAACTCATAAGTGTTAATAAAGTGTTAGGGTGTGCCGACCTGAAGCAGCCCAGCGATACCGACACAGGGGCCACCACACCCCACACCCACCCCATAAATAATTCCAAATATGTCTGGGTTGAATTCCCAGTGTAAGGCCACATGGTAATGGCTCCTACAGCATCTGAGAGCCAGCTCACCTGGGGATACCCCTGACTTCCCCCTATGGCAGTCTAGAGTCAGCAATCCCTCCTAATGCTGACCCGTTCATGCCTCTCAATACAATGCAAAAAAATGGTGAACTGCTCAATCAGATAGTGATGTCACTCAGGTGCTAAAAGGGAGGGGTAATTCTGTGAAGGAAAAAACAATGGTTCCCTAATGCACACTGAGTGAATAATATTCCTACATAATAGTCAGATAATACGGAGATCTTGGTTGCGTATATCTGCAGATATAGGGTTAAGCCCCCAGGCCGATCGACAAGGCCTCTCCGTCACTGGGGGTCCCTAATATTAGGTATGGGTCCGGGGTGCAGGACCCCATAATGTCGGCACAGGTCGGCTACCCCAGGTCAGCACACAGGTGAGAGTTAATAGGGTTAATAAGAAGCACAGAAGTGCTATGTGAGTGGTGTGATTAAAATAATACAAAAATATATACAAAGTGATAGGGAAACTCATAAGTGTTAATAAAGTGTTAGGGTGTGCCGACCTGAAGCAGCCCAGCGATACCGACACAGGGGCCACCACACCCCACACCCACCCCATAAATAATTCCAAATATGTCTGGGTTGAATTCCCAGTGTAAGGCCACATGGTAATGGCTCCTACAGCATCTGAGAGCCAGCTCACCTGGGGATACCCCTGACTTCCCCCTATGGCAGTCTAGAGTCAGCAATCCCTCCTAATGCTGACCCGTTCATGCCTCTCAATACAATGCAAAAAAATGGTGAACTGCTCAATCAGATAGTGATGTCACTCAGGTGCTAAAAGGGAGGGGTAATTCTGTGAAGGAAAAAACAATGGTTCCCTAATGCACACTGAGTGAATAATATTCCTACATAATAGTCAGATAATACGGAGATCTTGGTTGCGTATATCTGCAGATATAGGGTTAAGCCCCCAGGCCGATCGACAAGGCCTCTCCGTCACTGGGGGTCCCTAATATTAGGTATGGGTCCGGGGTGCAGGACCCCATAATGTCGGCACAGGTCGGCTACCCCAGGTCAGCACACAGGTGAGAGTTAATAGGGTTAATAAGAAGCACAGAAGTGCTATGTGAGTGGTGTGATTAAAATAATACAAAAATATATACAAAGTGATAGGGAAACTCATAAGTGTTAATAAAGTGTTAGGGTGTGCCGACCTGAAGCAGCCCAGCGATACCGACACAGGGGCCACCACACCCCACACCCACCCCATAAATAATTCCAAATATGTCTGGGTTGAATTCCCAGTGTAAGGCCACATGGTAATGGCTCCTACAGCATCTGAGAGCCAGCTCACCTGGGGATACCCCTGACTTCCCCCTATGGCAGTCTAGAGTCAGCAATCCCTCCTAATGCTGACCCGTTCATGCCTCTCAATACAATGCAAAAAAATGGTGAACTGCTCAATCAGATAGTGATGTCACTCAGGTGCTAAAAGGGAGGGGTAATTCTGTGAAGGAAAAAACAATGGTTCCCTAATGCACACTGAGTGAATAATATTCCTACATAATAGTCAGATAATACGGAGATCTTGGTTGCGTATATCTGCAGATATAGGGTTAAGCCCCCAGGCCGATCGACAAGGCCTCTCCGTCACTGGGGGTCCCTAATATTAGGTATGGGTCCGGGGTGCAGGACCCCATAATGTCGGCACAGGTCGGCTACCCCAGGTCAGCACACAGGTGAGAGTTAATAGGGTTAATAAGAAGCACAGAAGTGCTATGTGAGTGGTGTGATTAAAATAATACAAAAATATATACAAAGTGATAGGGAAACTCATAAGTGTTAATAAAGTGTTAGGGTGTGCCGACCTGAAGCAGCCCAGCGATACCGACACAGGGGCCACCACACCCCACACCCACCCCATAAATAATTCCAAATATGTCTGGGTTGAATTCCCAGTGTAAGGCCACATGGTAATGGCTCCTACAGCATCTGAGAGCCAGCTCACCTGGGGATACCCCTGACTTCCCCCTATGGCAGTCTAGAGTCAGCAATCCCTCCTAATGCTGACCCGTTCATGCCTCTCAATACAATGCAAAAAAATGGTGAACTGCTCAATCAGATAGTGATGTCACTCAGGTGCTAAAAGGGAGGGGTAATTCTGTGAAGGAAAAAACAATGGTTCCCTAATGCACACTGAGTGAATAATATTCCTACATAATAGTCAGATAATACGGAGATCTTGGTTGCGTATATCTGCAGATATAGGGTTAAGCCCCCAGGCCGATCGACAAGGCCTCTCCGTCACTGGGGGTCCCTAATATTAGGTATGGGTCCGGGGTGCAGGACCCCATAATGTCGGCACAGGTCGGCTACCCCAGGTCAGCACACAGGTGAGAGTTAATAGGGTTAATAAGAAGCACAGAAGTGCTATGTGAGTGGTGTGATTAAAATAATACAAAAACATATACAAAGTGATAGGGAAACTCATAAGTGTTAATAAAGTGTTAGGGTGTGCCGACCTGAAGCAGCCCAGCGATACCGACACAGGGGCCACCACACCCCACACCCACCCCATAAATAATTCCAAATATGTCTGGGTTGAATTCCCAGTGTAAGGCCACATGGTAATGGCTCCTACAGCATCTGAGAGCCAGCTCACCTGGGGATACCCCTGACTTCCCCCTATGGCAGTCTAGAGTCAGCAATCCCTCCTAATGCTGACCCGTTCATGCCTCTCAATACAATGCAAAAAAATGGTGAACTGCTCAATCAGATAGTGATGTCACTCAGGTGCTAAAAGGGAGGGGTAATTCTGTGAAGGAAAAAACAATGGTTCCCTAATGCACACTGAGTGAATAATATTCCTACATAATAGTCAGATAATACGGAGATCTTGGTTGCGTATATCTGCAGATATAGGGTTAAGCCCCCAGGCCGATCGACAAGGCCTCTCCGTCACTGGGGGTCCCTAATATTAGGTATGGGTCCGGGGTGCAGGACCCCATAATGTCGGCACAGGTCGGCTACCCCAGGTCAGCACACAGGTGAGAGTTAATAGGGTTAATAAGAAGCACAGAAGTGCTATGTGAGTGGTGTGATTAAAATAATACAAAAATATATACAAAGTGATAGGGAAACTCATAAGTGTTAATAAAGTGTTAGGGTGTGCCGACCTGAAGCAGCCCAGCGATACCGACACAGGGGCCACCACACCCCACACCCACCCCATAAATAATTCCAAATATGTCTGGGTTGAATTCCCAGTGTAAGGCCACATGGTAATGGCTCCTACAGCATCTGAGAGCCAGCTCACCTGGGGATACCCCTGACTTCCCCCTATGGCAGTCTAGAGTCAGCAATCCCTCCTAATGCTGACCCGTTCATGCCTCTCAATACAATGCAAAAAAATGGTGAACTGCTCAATCAGATAGTGATGTCACTCAGGTGCTAAAAGGGAGGGGTAATTCTGTGAAGGAAAAAACAATGGTTCCCTAATGCACACTGAGTGAATAATATTCCTACATAATAGTCAGATAATACGGAGATCTTGGTTGCGTATATCTGCAGATATAGGGTTAAGCCCCCAGGCCGATCGACAAGGCCTCTCCGTCACTGGGGGTCCCTAATATTAGGTATGGGTCCGGGGTGCAGGACCCCATAATGTCGGCACAGGTCGGCTACCCCAGGTCAGCACACAGGTGAGAGTTAATAGGGTTAATAAGAAGCACAGAAGTGCTATGTGAGTGGTGTGATTAAAATAATACAAAAATATATACAAAGTGATAGGGAAACTCATAAGTGTTAATAAAGTGTTAGGGTGTGCCGACCTGAAGCAGCCCAGCGATACCGACACAGGGGCCACCACACCCCACACCCACCCCATAAATAATTCCAAATATGTCTGGGTTGAATTCCCAGTGTAAGGCCACATGGTAATGGCTCCTACAGCATCTGAGAGCCAGCTCACCTGGGGATACCCCTGACTTCCCCCTATGGCAGTCTAGAGTCAGCAATCCCTCCTAATGCTGACCCGTTCATGCCTCTCAATACAATGCAAAAAAATGGTGAACTGCTCAATCAGATAGTGATGTCACTCAGGTGCTAAAAGGGAGGGGTAATTCTGTGAAGGAAAAAACAATGGTTCCCTAATGCACACTGAGTGAATAATATTCCTACATAATAGTCAGATAATACGGAGATCTTGGTTGCGTATATCTGCAGATATAGGGTTAAGCCCCCAGGCCGATCGACAAGGCCTCTCCGTCACTGGGGGTCCCTAATATTAGGTATGGGTCCGGGGTGCAGGACCCCATAATGTCGGCACAGGTCGGCTACCCCAGGTCAGCACACAGGTGAGAGTTAATAGGGTTAATAAGAAGCACAGAAGTGCTATGTGAGTGGTGTGATTAAAATAATACAAAAATATATACAAAGTGATAGGGAAACTCATAAGTGTTAATAAAGTGTTAGGGTGTGCCGACCTGAAGCAGCCCAGCGATACCGACACAGGGGCCACCACACCCCACACCCACCCCATAAATAATTCCAAATATGTCTGGGTTGAATTCCCAGTGTAAGGCCACATGGTAATGGCTCCTACAGCATCTGAGAGCCAGCTCACCTGGGGATACCCCTGACTTCCCCCTATGGCAGTCTAGAGTCAGCAATCCCTCCTAATGCTGACCCGTTCATGCCTCTCAATACAATGCAAAAAAATGGTGAACTGCTCAATCAGATAGTGATGTCACTCAGGTGCTAAAAGGGAGGGGTAATTCTGTGAAGGAAAAAACAATGGTTCCCTAATGCACACTGAGTGAATAATATTCCTACATAATAGTCAGATAATACGGAGATCTTGGTTGCGTATATCTGCAGATATAGGGTTAAGCCCCCAGGCCGATCGACAAGGCCTCTCCGTCACTGGGGGTCCCTAATATTAGGTATGGGTCCGGGGTGCAGGACCCCATAATGTCGGCACAGGTCGGCTACCCCAGGTCAGCACACAGGTGAGAGTTAATAGGGTTAATAAGAAGCACAGAAGTGCTATGTAAGTGGTGTGATTAAAATAATACAAAAATATATACAAAGTGATAGGGAAACTCATAAGTGTTAATAAAGTGTTAGGGTGTGCCGACCTGAAGCAGCCCAGCGATACCGACACAGGGGCCACCACACCCCACACCCACCCCATAAATAATTCCAAATATGTCTGGGTTGAATTCCCAGTGTAAGGCCACATGGTAATGGCTCCTACAGCATCTGAGAGCCAGCTCACCTGGGGATACCCCTGACTTCCCCCTATGGCAGTCTAGAGTCAGCAATCCCTCCTAATGCTGACCCGTTCATGCCTCTCAATACAATGCAAAAAAATGGTGAACTGCTCAATCAGATAGTGATGTCACTCAGGTGCTAAAAGGGAGGGGTAATTCTGTGAAGGAAAAAACAATGGTTCCCTAATGCACACTGAGTGAATAATATTCCTACATAATAGTCAGATAATACGGAGATCTTGGTTGCGTATATCTGCAGATATAGGGTTAAGCCCCCAGGCCGATCGACAAGGCCTCTCCGTCACTGGGGGTCCCTAATATTAGGTATGGGTCCGGGGTGCAGGACCCCATAATGTCGGCACAGGTCGGCTACCCCAGGTCAGCACACAGGTGAGAGTTAATAGGGTTAATAAGAAGCACAGAAGTGCTATGTGAGTGGTGTGATTAAAATAATACAAAAATATATACAAAGTGATAGGGAAACTCATAAGTGTTAATAAAGTGTTAGGGTGTGCCGACCTGAAGCAGCCCAGCGATACCGACACAGGGGCCACCACACCCCACACCCACCCCATAAATAATTCCAAATATGTCTGGGTTGAATTCCCAGTGTAAGGCCACATGGTAATGGCTCCTACAGCATCTGAGAGCCAGCTCACCTGGGGATACCCCTGACTTCCCCCTATGGCAGTCTAGAGTCAGCAATCCCTCCTAATGCTGACCCGTTCATGCCTCTCAATACAATGCAAAAAAATGGTGAACTGCTCAATCAGATAGTGATGTCACTCAGGTGCTAAAAGGGAGGGGTAATTCTGTGAAGGAAAAAACAATGGTTCCCTAATGCACACTGAGTGAATAATATTCCTACATAATAGTCAGATAATACGGAGATCTTGGTTGCGTATATCTGCAGATATAGGGTTAAGCCCCCAGGCCGATCGACAAGGCCTCTCCGTCACTGGGGAGAGGCCTTGTCGATCGGCCTGGGGGCTTAACCCTATATCTGCAGATATACGCAACCAAGATCTCCGTATTATCTGACTATTATGTAGGAATATTATTCACTCAGTGTGCATTAGGGAACCATTGTTTTTTCCATCCCGGGTAAGACTCATACCAGCCACACCAATCACACCGTACAACTTGTGATTTGAACCCAGTTAACAGTATGATAACAATGAAGTAGCCTCTAAAAAAGATGGCTCACAACAATAATAACCCGATTTTTTTGTAACAATAACTATGTACAAGTAATGCAGACAATCCGCACTTGGGATGGGCGCCCAGCATCCACTACGGACTATGAGAAATAGATTTATCGGTAAGTAAAATCTTATTTTCTCTAACGTCCTAGTGGATGCTGGGGACTCCGTCAGGACCATGGGGATTATACCAAAGCTCCCAAACGGGCAGGAGAGTGCAGATGACTCTGCAGCACCGAATGAGAGAACTCCAGGTCCTCCTCAGCCAGGGTATCAAATTTGTAGAATTTAGCAAACGTGTTTGCCCCTGACCAAGTAGCTGCTCGGCAAAGTTGTAAAGCCGAGACCCCTCGGGCAGCCGCCCAAGATGAGCCCACCTTCCTTATGGAATGGGCATTTACAGATTTTGGCTGTGGCAGGCCTGCCACAGAATGTGCAAGCTGAATTGTACTACAAATCCAACGAGCAATAGTCTGCTTAGAAGCAGGAGCAACCAGCTTTTTGGGTGCCTACAATATAAACAGCAAGTCAGACTTTCTGACTCCAGCCGTCCTGGAATTATATATATATATATATATATATTTTCAGGGCCCTGACAACGTCTAGCAACTTGGAGTCCTCCAAGTCACTAGTAGCCGCAGGCACCACAATAGGTTGTTTCAGGTGAAACGCTGACACCACCTTAGGAAGAAACTGGGGACGAGTCCGCAGTTCTGCCCTGTCCGAATGGAAAATCAAATATGGGCTTTTGTAAGACAAAGCCGCCAATTTTGACAATCGCCTGGCCGAGGCCAGGGCCAACAGCATGGTCACTTTCCATGTGAGATATTTCAAATCCACAGATTTGAGTGGTTCAAACCAATATGATTTGAGGAATCCCAACACTACGTTGAGATCCCACGGTGCCACTGGAGGCACACAAGGGCTGTATATGCAATACTCCCTTGACAAACATCTGGACTTCAGGAACTGAAGCCAATTCTTTCTGGAAGAAAATCTATAGGGCCGAAACTTGAACCTTAATGGACCCCAATTTGAGGCTCATAGACACTCCTGTTTGCAGGAAGTGCAGAAATCGACCTAGTTGAAATTTTTTTTCGTGGGGCCCTCCTGGCCTCACCCACGCAACATATTTTTACCACATGTGGTGATAACGTTGTGCGGTCACCTCCTTCCTGGCTTTGACCAGGGTAGGTATGACCTCTTCCGGAATGCCTTTTCCCTTAGGATCCGGCGTTCAAACCGCCATGCCGTCAAACGCAGTCGCGGTAAGTCTTGGAACAGACAAGGTCCCTGCTGGAGCAGGTCCTTTCTTAAAGGCCGATGCCACGGTTCCTCTTGGAACAGACATGGTACTTGCTGAAAGCAAATCCCTTCTTAGCTCCCGAGGCCATTAGTCCTCTGTGAGCATCTCTTGAAGTTCCGGTTACCAAGTCCCTCTTGGCCAATCCGGAGCCACGAGTATAGTTCTTACTCCTCTATGTCTTATAATTCTCAATACCTTGGTTATGAGAAGCAGAGAAGGGAACACATACACCGACTGTTACACCCACGGTGTTACCAGGACGTCCACAGCTATCGCCTGAAGGTCTCGTGACCTGGCGCAATACCTGTCCCATTTTTTTTTTTTTGTTCGGGCGGGACGCCATCATGTCCACCTTTGGTCTTTCCCAACGGTTCACAATCATGCGGAAAACTTCCCGATGAAGTTCCCACTCTCCCGGGTGGAGGTCGTGCCTGCTGAGGAAGTCTGCTTCCCAGTCGTCCACTCCCGGAATGAACACTGCTGACAGTGCTATCACATGATTTTCCGCCTAGCGAAAAATCCTTGCAGTTTTGCCACTGCCCTCCTGCTTCTTGTGTCGCCCTTTCTGTTTACGTGGGCGACTGCCGTGATGTTATCCCACTGGATCAATACCGGCTGACCTTGAAGCAGAGGTCTTGCTAAGCTTAGAGCATTATAAATTTGCTCTTAGCTCCAGTATATTTATGTGGAGAGAATTCTCCAGACTTGATCACACTCCTTGTGTGACTGCTCCCCAGCCTCTCAGGCTGGCCTCCGTGGTCACGAGCATCCAATCCTGAATGCCGAATCTGCGGCCCTCTAGAAGATGAGCACTCTGTAATCACCACAGGAGAGACACCCTTGTCCTTGGATATAGGGCTATCCGCTGATGCATCTGAAGATGCGATCCGGACCATTTGTCCAGCAGATCCCACTGAAGAGTTCTTGCGTGAAATCTGCCGAATGGAAGCGCTTCGTAATAAGCCACCATTTTTACCAGGACTCTTGTGCAATGATGCACTGACACTTTTCCTGGTTTTAGGAGGATCCCGATTAGCTCGGATAACTCCCTGGCTTTCTCCTCTGGGAGAAACACCTTTTCCTGGACTGTGTCCAGAATCATCCCTAGGACCAGCAGACGTGTCGTCGGAACAACTGCGGTTTTGGAATATTTAGAATCCACCCGTGCTGTTGTAGAACTACTTGAGATAGTGCTACTCCGACCTCCAACTGTTCTCTGGACCTTGTTCTTATCAGGAGGTCGTCCATTTTCTTTGAAGACGAATCCTCCTTTCGGTCATTACCTTGGTAAGGACCCGGGGTGCCTTGGACAATCCAACGGCATCGTCTTGAAACTGATAGTGACAGTTCTGTACCACGAACCTGAGGTACCCTTGGTGAGAAAAGGCAAATTTTGGGACATGGAGGTAAGCATCCCTGATGTCCCGGGACACCATATAGTCCCCTTGTTCTTTGCTATCACTGCTCTGAGTGACTCCATCTGGATTTGAACCCTTGTAAGTGTTCAAATTTTTCAGATTTAGAATAGGTCTCACCTAGCCTTCAGTACCACCATATAGTGTGGAGTAATACCCCTTTCCTTGTTGTCGGAGGGGTAAATTTATTATCACCTGCTGGGAATACAGCTTGTGAATTGTTTTCAATACTGCCTCCCTGTCGGAGGGAGACATTGGTACAGCAGACTACAGGAACCTGCGAGGGGGGAAACCTCTCGACATTCCAATCTGTACCCCTTGGATACTACTTGTAGGATCCAGGGGTCCTGTACGGTCCCAGCGTCATGCTGAGAACTTGGTAGAAGCGGTGGAGGGCTTCTGTTCCTGGGAATGGGCTGCCTGCTGCAGTCTTCTTCCCTTTCCTCTATCCCTGGGCAGATATGACTCTTATAGGGACGAAAGGACTGAGGCTGAAAAGACGGTGTCTTTTTCTGCAGAGATGTGACTTAGGGTAAAAAACGGTGGATTTTCCAGCAGTTGCCCTGGCCACCAGGTCCCATGGACCGACCCCAAATAACTCCTCCCCTTTATACGGCAATACATCTTTGTGCCGTTTGGAATCTGCATCACCTGACCACTGTCGTGTCCATAAACATCTTCTTGCAGATATGGACATCGCATTTACTCTTGATGCCAGAGTGCAAATATCCCTCTGCGCATCTCGCATATATAGAAATGCATCCTTTAAATGCTCTATAGTCAATAAAATACTGTCCCTGTCAAAGGTATCAATATTTTTAGTCAGGGAATCCGACCAAGCCACCTCAGCTCTGCACATCCAGGCTGAGGCGATCGCTGGTCGCAGTATAACACCAGCATGTGTGTGTATACTTTTTAGGATATTTTTCAGCCTCCTATCAGCTGGCTCCTTAAGTACGGCCCTATCCGTAGATGGTACCGCCACTTGTTCTGATAAGCGTGTGAGCGCCTTATCCACCCTGAGGGGTGTTTCCCACCGCGCCTTAACTTCTGGCGGGAAAGGGTATACCGCCAATAATTTTCTATCGGGGGAAACCCACGCCTCATCACACACTTCATTTAATTTATCTGATTCAGGAAAAACTACAGGTAGTTTTTTCACCTCACACATAATACCCTTTTTTGTGGTACTTGGAGTATCAGAAATATGTAACACCTCCTTCATTGCCCTTAACGTGTGGCCCTAAAAGAAAATACGTTTGTTTCTTCACCGTCGACACTGAAATCAGTGTCCGTGTCTGGGTCTGTGTCGACCGACTGAGGTAAATGGGCATTTTACAGCCCCTGACGGTGTTTGAGACGCCTGGACAGATACTAATTTGTTCGCCGGCCCTCTCATGTCGTCAACCGGCTTGCAGCGTGTTGACATTGTCACGTAATTTCCATAAATAAGCCATCCATTCCGGTGTCGACTCCCTAGAGAGTGACATCACCATTACAGGCAATTTGCTCCGCCTCCTCACCAATATTTTCCTCATACATGTCGACACACACGTACCGACATACAGCACACACATAGGGAATGCTCTGATAGAGGACAGGACCCACTAGCCCTTTGGGGAGACAGAGGGAGAGTTTGCCAGCACACACCAAAACGCTATAATTATCCAGGGACAACCTTTATATAAGTGTTCCATTTTAATATATATACATATCGCCAAATCAGTGCCCCCCCCCCCTCTCTGTTTTAACCCTGTTTCTGTAGTGCAGTGCAGGGGAGAGCATGGGAGCCTTCCCACCAGCTTTTCTGTGAGGGAAAATGGCGCTGTGTGCTGAGGAGAATAGGCCCCGCCCCCTTTTCGGCGGGCTTCTTCTCCGGAGTTTTAGATATCTGGCAGGGGTTAAATACATCCATATAGCCTCAAGGGCTATATGTGATGTATTTTTCGCCATACAGGTATTATACATTGCTGCCCAGGGCGCCCCCCCCCAGCGCCCTGCACCCTCCGTGACCGCTGTGTGAAGTGTGCTGACAACAATGGCGCACAGCTGCAGTGCTGTGCGCTACCTGATGAAGACTGAGAGTCTTCTGCCGCCTGGTTCCGGACCTCTTCATCTTCAGCGTCTGCAAGGGGGGTCGGCGGCGCGGCTCCGGGACGAACCCCAGGGCGAGCCCTGTGTTCCGACTCCCTCTGGAGCTATGTCCAGTAGCCTAAGAATCCAATCCATCCTGCACGCAGGTGAGTTGAAAATCTCTCCCCTAAGTCCCTCGATGCAGTGAGCCTGTTGCCAGCAGGACTCACTGAAAATAAAGAACCTAAAAACTTTTTCTAAGTAACTCTTTAAGAGAGCCACCTAGATTGCACCCTTCTCGGCCGGGCACAAAAACCTAACTGAGGCTTGGAGGAGGGTCATAGGGGGAGGAGCCAGTACACACCATGTGATCCTAAAAGCTTGCTTTTGTGCCCTGTCTCCTGCGGAGCCGCTATTCCCCATGGTCCTGACGGAGTCCCCAGCATCCACTAGGACGTTAGAGAAAAGGTATTATACATTGCTGCCCAGGGCGCCCCCCCAGCGCCCTGCACCCTCCGTGACCGCTGTGTGAAGTGTGCTGACAACAATGGCGCACAGCTGCAGTGCTGTGCGCTACCTCAGGAAGACTGAAAAGTCTTCTGCCGCCTGCATCTGGACCTCTTCCATCTTCGGCATCTGCAAGGGGGTTCGGCGGCGCGGCTCCGGGACGAACCCCAGGGTGAGACCTGTGTTCCGACTCCCTCTGGAGCTAATGGTGTCCAGTAGCCTAAGAAGCCAATCCATCCTGCACGCAGGTGAGTTCACTTCTCTCCCCTAAGTCCCTCGATGCAGTGAGCCTGTTGCCAGCAGGACTCACTGAAAATAAAAAACCTAAAAACTTTTTCTAAGCAGCTCTTTAGGAGAGCCACCTAGATTGCACCCTGCTCTGACGGGCACAAAAACCTAACTGAGGCTTGGAGGAGGGTCATAGGGGGAGGAGCCAGTGCACACCACCTGATCCTAAAGCTTTATTTTTGTGCCCTGTCTCCTGCGGAGCCGCTAATCCCCATGGTCCTGACGGAGTCCCCAGCATCCACTAGGACGTTAGAGAAAGGATCAATTTGTTTGCACCTTGGTAGAACCATGTTGCACTGCAGGTGGGGCGGAATTGAAATATGCAGAAAGAGTTGGGAGTAAAAGGGTGTAAAAACAATGCTGCCCAGTATTTGTTCGCTACATGCGGTAGCAGTCAGTATTTTCCCTGCATGCAAAAAAAACATAACTGCATTTGCATTTCCTGCATTGCCGCATGGTTTGCTCCTAGGATTAACTTGCTCTTTGTTAGCTCCTCATCTTTCTATCTCTGAATCAGGCCTGTAGTGCTCAGTGTCCACAGGACCTTGTAACTAAAGGATCTACATCAGGAAACAGTAGAGCTCATGTTTTTATCATGTGACAACCAAGAGCAATTACAGGTCACCAAATCCAGCGCCTTGTGTAAATGAACACTAATCCGGCTATATTTCACCTGTGTAGATATTGCTTCAGGGTATGTTTGTTATTAGCAAGCATTATATTTACATAGGCTAATAATGTAATAGTTTTTAAACAGGAGTCATTAAATATATATCTCTAAAAATGACATCACGTCCATACACAGGAAAAAATAAGAATTTACTTACCGATAATTCTATTTCTCGTAGTCCGTAGTGGATGCTGGGGACTCCGTCAGGACCATGGGGAATAGCGGCTCCGCAGGAGACAGGGCACAAAAATAAAGCTTTAGGATCAGGTGGTGTGTACTGGCTCCTCCCCCTATGACCCTCCTCCAAGCCTCAGTTAGGATACTGTGCCCGGACGAGCGTACACAATAAGGAAGGATATTGAACCCCGGGTAAGACTCATACCAGCCACACCAATCACACCGTATAACTTGTGATCTGAACCCAGTTAACAGTATGACAAACGTAGGAGCCTCTGAACAGACGGCTCACAACAAATAACAACCCGATTTTTTTGTAACAATAACTATGTACAAGTATTGCAGACAATCCGCACTTGGGATGGGCGCCCAGCATCCACTACGGACTACGAGAAATAGAATTATCGGTAAGTAAATTCTTATTTTCTCTAACGTCCTAAGTGGATGCTGGGGACTCCGTCAGGACCATGGGGATTATACCAAAGCTCCCAAACGGGCGGGAGAGTGCGGATGACTCTGCAGCACCGAATGAGAGAACTCAAGGTCCTCCTCAGCCAGGGTATCAAATTTGTAGAATTTTGCAAACGTATTTGCCCCTGACCAAGCAGCAGCTCGGCAGAGTTGTAATGCCGAGACTCCCCGGGCAGCCGCCCAGGATGAGCCCACTTTCCTTGTGGAATGGGCCTTGACAGATTTAGGTTGTGGCAAGCCTGCCACAGAATGTGCAAGTTGAATTGTGCTACAAATCCAACGAGCAATCGTCTGCTTAGAAGCAGGAGCACCCATCTTGTTGGGTGCATACAATATAAGCAGTGAGTCAGACTTTCTGACTCCCGCCGTTCTTGAAATATATATTTTCAATGCCCGGACCACGTCCAACAACTTGGAATCCTCCAACTCGTTAGTAGCCGCAGGCACCACAATAGGCTGGTTCAGGTGAAACGCTGACACCACCTTAGGCAGAAAATGAGGACGCGTCCGCAGTTCTGCCCTGTCCGTATGGAAAATCAGATATGGGCTCTTATATGATAAAGCCGCCAATTCTGATACTCTCCTGGCTGAAGCCAGGGCCAGTAGCATGGTTACTTTCCATGTGAGATACTTCAGCTCCACCGATTTGAGCGGCTCAAACCAATGGGATTTGAGAAAATCCAAGACTACATTAAGATCCCACGGTGCCACTGGGGGCACAACCGGGGGCTGTATATGTAGTACTCCTTTTACAAAAGTCTGGACTTCAGGAACTGAAGCCAATTCTTTCTGGAAGAAAATCGACAGGGCCGAAATTTGAACCTTAATGGACCCCAATTTGAGGCCCATAGATAATCCTGTTTGCAGGAAATGTAGGAATCGACCCTGTTGAAATTCCTCCGTGGGGGCCTTCCTGGCCTCACACCACGCAACATATTTTCTCCAAATGCGGTGATAATGTTGTGCAGTCACCTCCTTCCTGGCTTTTACCAGTGTAGGAATGACCTCTTCCGGAATGCCTTTTTCCTTTAGAATTCGGCGTTCAACCGCCATGCCGTCAAACGCAGCCGCGGTAAGTCTTGGAATAGACACGGTCCCTGCTGAAGCAGGTCCCGTCTTAGAGGTAGAGGCCACGGATCCTCCGTGAGCATCTCTTGAAGTTCCGGGTACCAAGTTCTTCTTGGCCAATCCGGAGCCACTAGTATCGTTCTTACTCCCTTCTGCCGTATAATTCTCAGTACTTTTGGTATGAGAGGCAGAGGAGGGAACACATACACTGACTGGAACACCCACGGTGTTACCAGAGCGTCCACAGCTATTGCCTGAGGATCTCTTGACCTGGCGCAATACCTGTCCAGTTTTTTGTTGAGGCGGGACGCCATCATATCCACCATTGGTTTTTCCCAACGGTTCACAATCATGTGGAAGACTTCTGGATGAAGTCCCCACTCTCCCGGGTGTAGATCGTGTCTGCTGAGGAAGTCTGCTTCCCAGTTGTCCACTCCCGGAATGAATACTGCTGACAGTGCTATCACATGATCTTCCGCCCAGCGAAGAATCCTTGCAGCTTCTGCCATTGCTGTCCTGCTTCTTGTGCCGCCCTGTCTGTTTACGTGGGCGACTGCCGTGATGTCGTCCGACTGGATCAACACCGGCTGACCCTGAAGCAGGGGTTTTGCCAGACTTAGAGCATTGTAAATCGCTCTTAGCTCCAGTATATTTATGTGAAGAGACATCTCCAGGCTTGACCATACTCCCTGGAAGTTTCTTCCTTGTGTGACCGCTCCCCAGCCTCTCAGACTGGCATCCGTGGTCACCAGGACCCAGTCCTGTATGCCGAATCTGCGGCCCTCTAACAGATGAGCACTCTGCAACCACCACAGAAGAGACACCCTTGTCCGTGGCGATAAGGTTATCCGCTGATGCATCTGCAGATGCGATCCGGACCATTTGTCCAGCAGATCCCACTGAAAAGTTTGTGCGTGGAATCTGCCGAATGGAATCGCTTCGTAAGAAGCCACCATCTTTCCCAGGACTCTTGTGCATTGATGTACAGACACTGTCCCTGGTTTTAGGAGGTTCCTGACAAGTTCGGATAACTCCCTGGCTTTCTCCTCCGGAAGAAACACCTTTTTCTGAACCGTGTCCAGAATCATTCCCAGGAACAGCAGACGTGTTGTCGGGGTCAACTGAGATTTTGGAAAATTCAGAATCCACCCGTGTTGTTGCAGCACTACTTGGGTTAGTGCTACTCCGTCCTCCAGCTGTTCTCTGGACCTTGCCCTTATCAGGAGATCGTCCAAGTAAGGGATAATTAATACGCCTCTTCTTCGCAGAAGAATCATCATTTCGGCCATTACCTTGGTAAAGACCCGAGGTGCCGTGGACAATCCAAACGGCAGCGTCTGAAACTGATAATGACAGTTTTGCACCACGAACCTGAGGTACCCTTGATGTGAAGGGCAAATTGGGACATGCAGGTAAGCATCCTTTATGTCCAGGGACACCATAAAGTGCCCTTCTTCCAGATTCGCTATCACTGCTCTGAGTGACTCCATCTTGAACTTGAATTTTTGTATGTACAGGTTCAAAGATTTCAGATTTAGAATAGGTCTTACCGAGCCGTCCGGCTTCGGTACCACAAATAGCGTGGAGTAATACCCCTTTCCCTGTTGTAGGAGGGGTACCTTGACTATCACCTGCTGAGCAAACAGCTTGTGAATGGCTTCCAATACCGTCGCCCTGTCTGAGGGAGACGTTGGCAAAGCAGACTTTAGGAACCGGCGAGGGGGAGACTTCTCGAATTCCAACCTGTAACCCTGAGATACTACCTGCAGAATCCAGGGGTCCACCTGTGAGCAAGCCCACTGTGCGCTGAAATTCTTGAGTCGACCCCCCACCGTTCCCGAGTCCGCTTGTAAGGCCCCAGCGTCATGCTGAGGGCTTTGCAGAACCCTGGGAGGGCTTCTGTTCCTGGGCAGGGGCTGCTTGCTGCCCTCTCTTACCCCTTCCTCTGCCCCTTGGCAGATATGACTGTCCTTTTGTCCGCTTGTTCTTATAGGACCGAAAGGACTGCGGCTGAAAAGACGGTGTCTTTTTCTGTTGGGAGGGGGTCTGAGGTAAAAAGGTGGATTTTCCGGCAGTTGCCGTGGCCACCAGATCCGATAGACCGACGCCAAATAATTCCTCCCCTTTATACGGCAATACTTCCATATGTCGTTTGGAATCCGCATCACCTGACCACTGTCGCGTCCATAAACTCCTTCTGGCAGATATGGACATCGCATTTACTCTCGATGCCAGAGTGCAAATATCTCTCTGCGCATCTCGCATATAAAGGAAAGCATCCTTTAATTGCTCTATAGTCAATAAAATACTGTCCCTATCCAGGGTATCAATGTTTTCAGTCAGGGAATCCAACCAGACGACCCCAGCACTGCACATCCAGGCTGAGGCGATGGCCGGTCGCAGTATAACACCAGTATGTGTGTATATACTTTTTAGGGTAGTTTCCAGTCTCCTATCTGCTGGATCCTTGAGGGCGGCCGTATCCGGAGACGGTAACGCCACTTGTTTTGATAAGCGTGTGAGCGCCTTATCCACCCTAGGGGGTGTTTCCCAGCGCGCCCTAACCTCTGGCGGGAAAGGGTATAATGCTAATAACTTTTTTGAAATTAGCATTTTTCTATCTGGGTTAAACCACGCTTCATCACATACATCATTTAATTCCTCTGATTCAGGAAAAACTACAGGTAGTTTTTTCACCCCCCACATAATACCCCTTTTTGTGGTACTTGCAGCATCAGAGATATGCAAAGCCTCCTTCATTGCCGTGATCATATAACGTGTGGCCCTACTTGAAAATACGTTTGTTTCATCACCGTCGACACTAGATTCAGTGTCTGTGTCTGGGTCTGTGTCGACCGACTGAGGTAAAGGGCGCTTTACAGCCCCTGACGGTGTCTGAGACGCCTGGGCAGGTACTAACTGGTTTGCCGGCCGTCTCATGTCGTCAACTGATTTTTGTAATGTGCTGACATTATCACGTAATTCCATAAACAAAGCCATCCATTCTGGTGTCGACTCCCTGGGGGGTGACATCACCATTATCGGCAATTGCTCTGCCTCCACGCCAACATCGTCCTCATACATGTCGACACACACGTACCGACACACAGCAGACACACAGGGAATGCTCTTATCGAAGACAGGACCCCACTAGCCCTTTGGGGAGACAGAGGGAGAGTTTGCCAGCACACACCCAAGCGCTATAATATATATGGGAACAACCTTATATAAGTGTTGTTCCTTATAGCAGCTTAAATATATCCAGTATATCGCCAAAAAATGCCCCCCCTCTCTGTTTTACCCTGTTTCTGTAGTGCAGTGCAGGGGAGAGTCCTGGGAGCCTTCCTCACAGCGGAGCTGAGCAGGAAAATGGCGCTGTGTGTTGAGGAGAATAAGCCCCGCCCCCTATTTCGGCGGGCTTTCCTCCCGTGGATTTAGATAACTGGCATGGGTTAAATACATACATATAGCCTTAATGGCTATATGTGATGTATTCTTTTGCCTTAAGGTAATAAAATATTGCTGCCCAGGGCGCCCCCAGCAGCGCCCTGCACCCTCCGTGACCGCTTGGTGTGAAGTGTGTGACAACAATGGCGCACAGCTGCAGTGCTGTGCGCTACCTTCATGAAGACTGAAGCCTTCTGCCGCCTGTTTCCGGACCTTCAATCTTCAGCATCTGTAAGGGGGGTCGGCGGCGCGGCTCCGGGACGAACCCCAGGGTGAGACCTGTGTTCCGACTCCCTCTGGAGCTAATGGTGTCCAGTAGCCTAAGAATCCAATCCATCCTGCACGCAGGTGAGTTGAAATTCTCTCCCCTAAGTCCCTCGATGCAGTGAGCCTGTTGCCAGCAGGACTCACTGAAAATAAAAAACCTAAAAAACTTTTTCTAAGCAGCTCTTTAAGAGAGCCACCTAGATTGCACCCTGCTCGGACGGGCACAAAAACCTAACTGAGGCTTGGAGGAGGGTCATAGGGGGAGGAGCCAGTACACACCACCTGATCCTAAAGCTTTATTTTTGTGCCCTGTCTCCTGCGGAGCCGCTATTCCCCATGGTCCTGACGGAGTCCCCAGCATCCACTTAGGACGTTAGAGAAATTGTGATTAAATATGTATGAAAACCAAACAGTTTATTTGACATATTGTTCACTGAATTGTCTAACGAGGAAAATAAGAGAGAATAATAATCCTTGGGACTGTGCCTATGAATTCACACTATTCCTTTTTAGAATATTACAGAGGTAAAGAAGTTGAATCAGTGCCCCTCCCTCCACATGGGAGCGGTATGCTTTGTCGACAGTCATCAAGCCGATATAATAATTTCAACATGATCGAACTGTCGAGGTGCAGCATGTCAACAGTCACGCTGACATTAATCATGGGGGATTCGTTGATTTGAACTGTCAACAAACAGTCCCTGGTGGTCTGGTGGTGTATTACCGTCTCCTGGCAGCAGGGTGGCTCCAGCGTCTTCTTCCAACTGTACGCGGTCACGTGTGGAGCAGTTCCGGGGGTGACTTGTCAGCTGCGGCATTCTGGTGAGTATTTTCCCCACTATCCCTAATCCTATATGTCAGGGGTGGGGAACCTTTTTTCTACCAAGGGCCATTTGGATATTTATAAAATACTTCGGGGGCCATACAAAAATGATCAACTTCAAAATTAGCCTGCCCCAGTAGATATGCCCCCAGTAGTAATGCCCCAAGTCAGTAGATATACCCCCAGTCAGTAGTTATGCCCCCAGTAGATATACCCCCAGTCAGTTGTTATGCCCCAGTAGATATGCCCCCAGTCATTTGTTATGCCCTATTAGATATGCCCCCAGTCAGTTGTTATGCCCCATTAAATATGTCCCATTAGATATGCCCCCTAGTAGCGCCACTTACATACACACATTAAAAGAAAAAAAAACACAATACTCATCACCAGCCCCGCTCCCCAGCCTCAGCGGGCGCCCGGCATCTCCCTCGGTTAGGTGAGCATGGCCGGGCCGGATCAAGTGGCTCTGCAGGCCTTATACTGCCCGCGGGCCTGAGGTTCCCCACCCCTGCTATATGTCGACCCTTCACATTTTCCACGCTTCATTTCGATCTTGTCTCTATATAAATAGTGATAAATATCTCCAAATGGAAAAACATGTAAAGACATGAGAGCATAAATTCTAGTGCATGTACATTCTACCTTGTGCTGCCAATTGGGTCCCCCCTCTTCCACGACGCCATCTTCCCAGTAATATTTGGGAAGAGATGGCGCATGCTCACAAGATAGCAAAGACTCTGGCACAATACAGCGCCATATTTCCAAGGTTGTCACTGGAAAGATGGTGCCATGGTGGAAGGGGGGACCTGATTGCCAGCAGAGGGTAGTTATACTCTGGGTGCAGGGTGTATGGTATGAGATCCCCTGGTCTAGCCCTGCAACAGGGCACTGTGCGCTCTGTGATGTACCCACCCTCTGAGCGGCACTCAAGCCATCATAACAGTGCATCTCTAAAGGTGGGGGCGGGCAGGAGCACCTTCTCCTATTCACAAGCCTGCTGCTTGGAGCATCCAAGAGAGGATCTCATGGGCAGAACAGATCCCACAGCGCAAAATTTACTGTGTGTGTGGATCTGAGTCCTCAATCAGCGCACTGGACCAGAGAGTAGCTACCAGGAAGAAGAGACAGGAGCATTACCATAAGGTGGGAGAATGTGTGCATAGAAAGTGCAGTACTGGTTCTATTATGTTTGTGGAGCGGAGTCTGGCGGAAAGGAGAATCATCCCAATGCCTGCCCTGTACCCGCCACGGGAGGCAGCGCTGTGTGCTCCGGTGCTACTACTGCAGCGCCTGTGACTACAAGAAGACGCCGTCGCTGTGCATTTGACAGTGGGGCTGCGGAGGAGGAGCGAGAAGCTGCCTGACTTTGGGTGCACTCCAGTCAGCAGAGGTCAGTGTATAAAGACATGGGGGAGGAGGTTCGTTAAATATAATTTACTAGGTGATTCATCGCGCCCTGCGGGTGCTCTTCACACCGTCGTAAGGGGCTACGCCCCCATAACCTCCAGAGAAATGTCCAGGTGTAGAATAGTAGGGCGTCTGTGAGTATGTGGCTGCGTTAGGTGTATAGAATCTGGAATGTGCGCTCGTGTGCCTTGTCCCGCGGTGTGGTTGTCTGGTGGTGGCTTGGAACATACATGTCTTCCGCGGGGCTGGAGCCAGTTGCGGCGATACACCTAACGGAGGTACAGAGTGAGGTGCGGGGTGCTTGCAGTGTGATGCAGTGGTGCATGTGCAGCAACGGGCAGTGTTAACATGGTGTGTGCTGGTCCGTTGCACGGTCGGCGGCTCCCGGCCTGCATGTCCCCTCAGTAGCTGGATTTGGTAGCTGGTGACGGGGTTTGGCGGAGGGAGGGTTCTGTGGTGTGGGGTGCGGGTGTCAGTCGGGGTTTGGGTGACTGTGTGTTGCCGGGAAAGGAGGCTGTCGTTTCCACAGGCCTGCAGTGTGTGTGTGAGCTGGCAGCTGTGTGCGGAGCGGAGCATGGTGCGTGCAGTGGGAGTGTTGTGTGTGCAGGGATGGGTCGATCGTGTGGCGTTGTGCAAATGGCACGTGTTGGTCTGCATGCCCCCCTGTGTTAGGTGGTGATGGGGTTGCATAAGTGGGGTCCATGGCGTGGGGTGTGGGTATATATGGGGGCATCAAGCCCTGGGGGGCCCAGGGTACCCAAGACAGGAGGCCCCCCTCCCCACGATCACCAGCACCCCACACCCCCAGCGGCCGCTGATAACCAGCACCCCCCCACCGATCACCAGTGCACACTCCTCCCCGCCGATCACCAGCACCCCCCACCAATCATCATCAACCCCAGTGCCCTCCCAACGATCACCAGCAACCCGAGCGCCCCCCCCACCAATCACCAGCACCCCCCACCATCAACCCCAGCGCCCCCCCAACGATCACCAGCAACCTCAGCGCCCCCCCAACGATCACCAGCACGCCCCGCCGATCACCAGCACCCCCAGGGCCCCCCCCCACTAATCAGCAGCACCCCCCTCCGATCTCCAGCACCCCCAGGCCCCCCCCCCCAGCGATCACCAGCAACCCCCCCCCACGATCACCAGTACCCCCAGCCGCTTCCACCGATCACCAACATACCCCCCCCCTCCCCCCCCGATCACCATCAACCCCAGTGCCCCACACCCACCAGAACCCCCTCACCAATAACCGGCACCCGCAGCGGCCCCCACCGATCACCAGCACTCCCTTCCCCCCCCTCCCCCCGGCTGCATGTGTTGCTCACCTGGCAACGGGAGCAGCGCTGCAGCAGGGAGAGAAGACACCAAGTTGCCGGGGCCGGAGGGATCCACGCTGCCGCGGGAGGAGTGCGGGCTGTGTATGCGGCTTCCTCCTCTCGGGCAGCACGGTCAAGCAATCTCCAGCCTCCGCCGCCAGCAGCAACTCTCCTGGTAGCAGCAGAGACTAGAGATTGCTCGACCGTGCTGCCCGAGAGGAGGGGGGAGGAAGCCGCATACACAGCCCGCACTCATCCTGCGGCAGCGTGGATCCCTCCTAGCCTGGCGACAGAGCTCCGGCTGGGGGTCGCCTTAAGATAGGGGGTCCCGGGGTAGTGGCCCACCCGCTGGGTGTTTATAGTGTGACCGGGCATGGTGGGGTGTCCGTCCAGTGGCGGATTTTCCCTGGTGTGTGTGTCCGGATTATGTGGCTGCTGCTCCCGCTGTCCACCTCCCTACGTGCATGTAGTGTTCTGCTGACACAGGGCAGAGGCTGCTGACTCCGCCCAGCCCTGTGACTCCACCCAGTGTTACGGCCTAGCACAGAGTCACAGACTTGGGCTAATATATAGAAGATAAGTGATAGTGAGTGCCGTTAATTAAATATATACAAGATGTGGGATCATTAAATATTTAATCTGTGGGGGATCATATGTAAGGGATGGGGTATTCATTAAATATATAAGGGGCTGATGTGCTGAGAGTGTGTGTGTGAAGTCCGTATATGTGTCTGTGTATATATATACACACACATATATGGACTTGGACAGACTTTACAGACACACAAATATATATATATATATATATATATATATATATAAAAAATAGGAAGGCGTGGGGACACATAATAGAATATATATATATATATATGCATAAAGATGACCGCTTGCACTCTGCAGACATACTATATTGCTATGTTTCGGCCTTGCGCCCGTTATCAATAAAAAAAATATTGTGCCTGACGACAGATGCAAGCCCGAAATGTAGGAATAAAGGACGTTTTTCAACTGTTAACAAGTCTGTAGAGTGCAAACTGTCATCTCTATGCATATATTGGGGCTACCAAACCTAGGAGGGCACAGTATCAAGTATATCTGTCACCATTTGTGAGTGCCAGACTCATGGAGCTGGTTTTATATATATATATATATATATATATATATCTCCTGCAAATGGGGAGGTGGCACAGTGGGCACAGCCAGTGGTGTGCTACTGATGTGAGGGAGAGGCCCTCATATCTCAAGTGCCCCGGGCCCCCCAAACACTTAATCTGGCCCTGCTTCGCCTTCTCTTCTCTGGCCCCACCGTACGGGATCCTCCCCCTCCTGGCCTGATTGACTTGAGACACTCAAGCCACGCAAGGAGGCAGCGGAGCAGAGGTGTGCTGCAGACCAAGGGATGGCTGTACAGAGGGGTGAACGTGAGCCTGGTCAGCAATGGGGGATCGAAGTTTGAGGGACCGCAGTGAGCGTCCTTCCTGCCCGCAGGTTGTCTCTGTGAAAAATCGCAAATAGGAAGCCAGATGACGAAGAACTGGCGGCAGATGCTGCCCGACCATATATCATGCACAAGAACCTGCTGCTGGTGGTGCTCTTCCTGATGTTTGGCATGGAGGTCAGCTTTAAAGTTGACACAAATATGTAATTTACCTGCTGTCATCTAGTCACCATGTTGCAGTTAATACTAATAATAGTAATACCCCCACACATCTTCCTGTCATATACCTGTTGAACCCCTGTCCTGTGTTTACGGGTTGGGGCTGATATGCCGGTGTTCGGGTTGCCGTCAGTCATCCCAATGGTTAGAATCCTGACGGGAAGAAAAGTATGTTTACCCTACCCCTCAATACTCCCTTTTAGCAGCCTAATCCTAACCCCTAACCCGCCAACCCGCTGCAGTTTAACTCTAACCCTCACCGATGGTGCCTATACCTAACCCCCCCTCCCCAAGCCTAACCCTCCCCACCCCGCAGCCTAACCCTCCCCAGGGTGCCTAACCCTAATCCCGCCTTTCCCGCAGCCTAACCCTCCCCACCCCGCAGCCTAACCCTCCCCAGGGTGCCTAACCCTAATCCCCCCTTTCCCGCAGCCTAAACCTAACCCCACCCCTGCCAAGCAGCCTAACCCTCCCCGGCGGTGCCTAACCCTAACCCCCCCTTCCCGCAGCCTAAACCTAACCACCCCTGCCAAGCAGCCTAACCCTCCCCGGCGGTGCCTAACCCTAACCCACCCTTCCCGCAGCCTAAACCTAACCCTCCCCCTTGCAACCTAAACCTAACCTCCTCCAACCCCCCACTTTCACCCTCTGCAGCTTACTTCTCCGGGGGCCCAGCACACAGACATCCAGGATCCTGGCGGTCGGTAGTCCGACGCTGGGATTTTAATCCTATTTGGAATACCAACACCAGCATTCTGAGCAGTGTCGGATTCCAGCGTAGGTATTTCGACCACCGGGATCCTCACCGGATGCCGTGCTTACCATGTTGTTGATAATGCTAATAATCATAATGATGCACCAACACATATGCCTATTATGTGACAGTGTGCTGGGAAGGTAGGTGCGCAAAACTCAGATTATATCTTGCCCCCCCAACCTAAAAACGTTCTGACGTCCGTGTGTGTGTGTGTGTGTGTGTGTCTGTCTGTGTTTTGCTGTGTGTGTGTGTGTGTGTGTGTGTGTGTGTGTATTTTGCTATATGAGCAAAGTGGCACTCCGTAAAGGAAAAGAGCTTCATGCATATTTACAGTAAATTAATTGGTGCCCTTTGTACAGCTGCACAAGCAGAGCTTTGGCAGCTTTGAGAGAAGATCGGTGAGCTGCCATACATTTTGTGTGCCTGTTGTGTTTTACCGACATAATGTCGGCTGCAAGGGCAACTAATGATATATACAACATATCTTGTGGTGCATGTCACAATCTGCTGAATTTGAAACTTCTTTCCAGAATAAGGGTGAGAGAAAGTCACAAGTCACCATGTAGCTACACGTAGCGCAGCTAACAGGTCACATCCTGGGCATAAGTTGTGCTTGTCGGCTAAGTTCAAAGGGCAGATACATCATTTTTACTACATATTGTGTACGATAATTTTAATCTTTTCCCAAAGGTGCATATATATATACACCTGTTTACTGTTTTTGGATATGTTTAGCACTCTAACTAGCGTCGTTGTCGGGTCCTCTGAACCATGGCTACATTTACATGTTTTTCATTTATTATTTATTTATTACCAGTTATTTATATAGCGCACACATATTCCGCAGCACTTTACAGAGAATATTTGGCCATTCACATCAGTCCCTGCCCCAGTGGAGCTTACAATCTATATTCCCTATCATATGTACACATTCGGGTTAATTTTTGTTGGGAGCCAATTAACCTACCAGTATATTTTCGGATTGTAGAAGGAAACCAGAGTACCCAGAGGAAACCCACGCAAGTACGGGGAGTATATACAAACTCCACACAGTTAGGGCCATGGTGGGAATCGAACCCATGACCTCAGTGCTGTGAGGCAGTATTGCTAACCATTACACCATATGTACTGCCCTATTATGCTGTTGATCTATATTTGCCAGTGACCTTATCCCATTCGGATTTCACAGTTGTATTTACATGTAGTCTTGACATGTCTTTTTGATCATGTTTATTAGTAGTCTGTTACCTAGTGAACAGATTTTTTTCACTGTTGGTAATAGAGGTACTACTTTGTGGTGTAATGTGTTAAAGGGGTACTACTGTGTGTCATAAGTTGTATAAGGAGCACTAGTGTGTGGCATGACCTGTGGTGCAAGTAGAAAAAATGTCTTATAGGTACTGTGTGCACGCGCCAAAAAATGGGTGTGACCAAATAATAATAATAATAATAATAATTAATAATTTATTGTCATCAATAGTTCAAGAAAAAAATACATGAACAATCAACGAAACTAAAAGCAAGCATATACAGAGACCATAAGAACAGAACAGAAAGAGCACTCCTGAAACCAAGACATTCTCAATTATCACTTTATCTCGGTCCTATCCGGTTTAACATGTTTACTGCTGTTGGGAAAAAACTACCCCTTAACCGGTTAGTCCGACAGAGAATAGAACGATAACGCCTATTAGATGGCAACACAGAAAACATCCCTACATTAGGATGAGATAGATCTCCCAAAATACTTCTCACCTTAGTGAGGAGCCTTTTTTCATATATATCCTGAATACAGGGCAAACTAACTCCAATAACTCTACTCGCAGTTTTAACCACTCTCTGAAGGGACTTACGTTCTACGGCAGTACAGTTACCAAACCATACCATAATCCCGTATGTAAATGCCAAATGGGATGTGGCCAATGAAAATGGGGCGTGATACACATATGGGGGGAGGGGCATATACACATATGACCCCAATAGTGCCACATACACGTTGCCCCACAGTGCCAGATATACATTGCCCCACAGTGCCAAATATACATTGCCCCACATTGCCAGATACACATTGCCTCACTGTGCCAGATACACAAATGCCCCCAGAGTGCCAGATATGCATTGCCTCCCAGTGCCAGATACACATTGCCCCACAGTGCCAGATACACAAATGCCCCCAGAGTGCCAGATATACATTGCCTCACAGTGGCAGATACACAAATGCCCCCAATGTGTTAGATATACATTGCCCCCAGTGTCAGATACAGAAATGCCCCCAGTGCCAGATATGCCCCCAGTGCCAGATACAGAAATGCCCCCAGTGCCAGATACACATGTCCCCCCAGTGCCAGATATGCCCTCAGTGTCAGATATGCCCCCAGAGCCAGGTACACATGTCCCCCCAGTGCCAGATATGCCCCCAGTGCCAGATATACATTGCTTCACAGTGCCAGATACACATTGCCCCACAGTGTCAGATACACAAATGCCCCCAGAGTGCCAGATATACATTGCCTCACAGTGTCAGATACACAAATGCCCCCAGAGTGCCAGATACACATTGCCTCACAGTGCCAGATACACAAATGCCCCCAGAGTGCTAGATATGCATTGCCCCCCAGTGCCAGATACCGAAATGCCCCCCAGTGCCAGATACAGAAATGCCCCCAGTGCCAGATACACGTGTCCCCCCAGTGCCAGATATGCCCCCAGTGTCAGATACACATGTCCCCCCAGTGCCAGATATGCCCCCACTGCCAGATATGCCCTCAGTGTCAGAAATGCCCCCAGTGCCAGGTACACATGTCCCCCAGTGCCAGATATGCCCCCATTGCCAGATACACATGTCCCGCAGTGCCAGATATGCCCCCATTGCCAGATACACATGTCCCCCCAGTGCCAGATATGCCCTCAGTGTCAGATATGTCCCCAGTGCCAGATACACATGTCCCCCCAGTGCCAGATACACATGCCCCCCCCCCCTAGTGCCAGATATGCCCCCTGGCCCAGATATGTCCCCAGTGCCAGATACACATGTCCCCCGCAGTGCCAGATATGCCCACAGTGCCAGATATGCCCCCAGTGCCAGATATGCCCCCCAGTGCCAGGTATACATGCCACCCTTCCCCTGCTGCTCACCGCTGCTGCTGCTGCTGCTGCTGCTGCTGGTGTCTTGATCCTGTGTGTGTGTGTGTGAGGGGAGGAGAGCGCAGCCTGCGCCTCTCCTGCCCCTCAGTCGGTGCAGGTGTCACTGTCTTCCTTCAATTCAGCTCCATCCGTGAGCCAATCAAAGCTCGCGGTCTGGCAGCCGTGGCTGCCGGTCCGCGAGCTCTGATTGGCTCACGGGCCGGCGCTGAATTGAAGGAAGACACTGAGGCGCAGGAGAGCGAAAGCTGCGCTCTCCTCCCCTCCCAGCAGCAGCGGCGCCGGTGAGCAGCGGAGGGAGGGAAGGGAGCGGCGGCGAGTAGCGGTGGCCCGTCAGCGTGGGTACGGGGTACCCACGGCTAAATTCTTAAGAGTACGCCGTACCCACCCATACCCGCCCACTTGCACCGCTGGCCGTAACGTGTATAAGGAGCACTACTGTGTGGCGTAACGTGTATAAGGAGCACTACTGTGTGGCGTAACATGTATAAGGAGCACTACTGTGTGGCGTAACGTGTATAAGGAGCACTACTGTGTGGCATAACGTGTATAAGGAGCACTACTGTGTGGCATAACGTTTATAAGGAGCACTACTGTGTGGCGTAACGTGTATTAGGAGCACTACTGTGTGGCGTAACATGTATAAGGAGCACTACTGTGTGGCGTAACGTGTATAAGGAGCACTACTGTGTGGCATAACGTGTATAAGGAGCACTACTGTGTGGCGTAATATGTATAATGAGTACTACAGTGTGGCATAAGGTGTGTGCTGAGAGACGACATAGGCCGGGGTAGGTGATGGTGTGCTGTGAGACGACGCAGGGGGAGGTGATGGTGTGCTGAGTAACGATGCAGGGGGAGGTGATGGTGTGCTGAGTAACGATGCAGGGGGAGGTGATGGTGTGCTGAGTAACGATGCAGGGGGAGGTGATGGTGTGCTGAGTGACGACACGGGATAGGTGATGGTGTGCTGAGTGACGACACAGGGGGTAGGTGATGGTGTGCTGAGTGACGACACGGGATAGGTGATGGTGTGCTGAGTGATGACACGGGGTAGGTGATGGTGTGCTGAGTGACGACACGGGATAGGTGACGGTGTGCTGAGTGATGACACAGGGGGTAGGTGATGGTGTGCTGAGTGATGACACGGGATAGGTGATGGTGTGCTGAGTGATGACACAGGGGGTAGGTGATGGTGTGCTGAGTGACGACACGGGATAGGTGATGGTGTGCTGAGTGAGGACACAGGGGGTAGGTGATGGTGTGCTGAGTGACGACACGGGATAGGTGATGGTGTGCTGAGTGATGACACAGGGGGTAGGTGATGGTGTGCTGAGTGATGACACGATGACACAGGGGGTAGGTGATGGTGTGCTGAGTGACGACACGGGATAGGTGATGGTGTGCTGAGTGACGACACGGGATAGGTGATGGTGTGCTGAGTGATGACACAGGGGGTAGGTGATGGTGTGCTGAGTGACGACACGGGATAGGTGATGGTGTGCTGAGTGAGGACACAGGGGGTAGGTGATGGTATGCTGAGTGAGGACACAGGGGGTAGGTGATGGTGTGCTGAGAGACGACATAGGGGGTAGGTGATGGTGTGCTGAGAGACGACGCAGGGGGAGGTGATGGTGTGCTGAGTGATGACACGGGATAGGTGATGGTGTGCTGAGTGATGACACAGGGGGAGGTGATGGTGTGCTGAGTAACGACATGGGATAGGTGATGGTGTGCTGAGTGATGACACGGGGTAGGTGATGGTGTGCTGAGTGACGACACGGGATAGGTGACGGTGTGCTGAGTGATGACACAGGGGGTAGGTGATGGTGTGCTGAGTGATGACACGGGATAGGTGATGGTGTGCTGAGTGATGACACAGGGGGTAGGTGATGGTGTGCTGAGTGACGACACGGGATAGGTGATGGTGTGCTGAGTGAGGACACAGGGGGTAGGTGATGGTGTGCTGAGTGACGACACGGGATAGGTGATGGTGTGCTGAGTGATGACACAGGGGGTAGGTGATGGTGTGCTGAGTGATGACACGATGACACAGGGGGTAGGTGATGGTGTGCTGAGTGACGACACGGGATAGGTGATGGTGTGCTGAGTGACGACACGGGATAGGTGATGGTGTGCTGAGTGATGACACAGGGGGTAGGTGATGGTGTGCTGAGTGACGACACGGGATAGGTGATGGTGTGCTGAGTGACGACACGGGATAGGTGATGGTGTGCTGAGTGATGACACAGGGGGTAGGTGATGGTGTGCTGAGTGACGACACGGGATAGGTGATGGTGTGCTGAGTGAGGACACAGGGGGTAGGTGATGGTATGCTGAGTGAGGACACAGGGGGTAGGTGATGGTGTGCTGAGAGACGACATAGGGGGTAGGTGATGGTGTGCTGAGAGACGACGCAGGGGGAGGTGATGGTGTGCTGAGTGATGACACGGGATAGGTGATGGTGTGCTGAGTGATGACACAGGGGGAGGTGATGGTGTGCTGAGTAACGACATGGGATAGGTGATGGTGTGCTGAGTGATGACACATGGGGTAGGTGATGGTGTGCTGAGTGACGACACAGGATAGGTGATGGTGTGCTGAGTGATGACACGGGATAGGTGATGGTGTGCTGAGTGATGACACAGGGGGAGGTGATGGTGTGCTGAGTGACGACACAGGATAGGTGATGGTGTGCTGAGTGATGACACAGGGGGAGGTGATGGTGTGCTGAGTGACGACACGGGATAGGTGATGGTGTGCTGAGTGAGAACACAGGGGGTAGGTGATGGTGTGTTGAGTGAGGACACGGGGTAGGTGATGGTCTGCTGAGAGACGACATAGGGGGTAGGTGATGGTGTGCTGAGAGACGACGCAGGGGGAGGTGATGGTGTGCTGAGTGATGACACGGGATAGGTGATGGTGTGCTGAGTGATGACACGGGATAGGTGATGGTGTGCTGAGTGACGACATAGGGGGTAGGTGATGGTGTGCTGAGAGACGACATAGGGGGTAGGTGATGGTGTGCTGAGAGACGACGCAGGGGGAGGTGATGGTGTGCTGAGTGATGACACAGGGGGAGGTGATGGTGTGCTGAGTGATGACACGGGATAGGTGATGGTGTGCTGAGTGATGACACAGGGGGAGGTGATGGTGTGCTGAGTAACGACATGGGATAGGTGATGGTGTGCTGAGTGATGACACAGGGGGTAGGTGATGGTGTGCTGAGTGACGACACAGGATAGGTGATGGTGTGCTGAGTGATGACACAGGGGGAGGTGATGGTGTGCTGAGTGACGACACAGGATAGGTGATGGTGTGCTGAGTGATGACACAGGGGGAAGTGATGGTGTGCTGAGTGACGACACGGGATAGGTGATGGTGTGCTGAGTGATGACACAGGGGGTAGGTGATGGTGTGCTGAGTGATGACACTGGAGATACAGATCCAAAATCAAAATCCAAAACCCAAGATTTGGGCTGGCGCACATCTCTATTGTAAAGGCGTGGACCTGAAATACCCACCCATGATGATGTGGAGGGGTTGCAGTCAGCCACATGGGAGTTCTCTTAGACTTCCTACAGTACTACATGTGCAATACTAGGCATGCAGGCTATACAGGTGTGATGCACACAATTGAGTAGTACAAGTGGTAACAAGAGTTATATACAGTACTGGGAGCAATTATGTACTGGGACACACACGCACTCACATACTGTCTAACATACAGGACAGGAGCCAGGAATTGTATTCCTTACACTAAACTGGAACTACCGTTGCAAGCGGTTACTTAACGACTATTAAATGGTTGTTAGCGTATTTGTTTCATTATTAAACCCGCAGTACTATAAGATAATAATAATAATAATTTTATTTATATAGCGCTCTTTCTCCAACAGGACTCAGTGGCGCACCCAGGGGGGGTTTGCGAGCACACAGAAACCCCCCTCCACCAAAAAATAAATATATATATATATATATATATATTTATTTTTTTTGCTGCATGAGTATTATTAATGGCTGTCTAGCATCCTCTGCAGCCTGCTTTCTTCCTGGTGGCACTTGTAAGTGCTTAATAAAGGGTTTACTTTATTTTAATTATAGTACATATATATCCATGTGCAATTTGTGCATACATATATACACATGTATATACATACATATAAACACACACACATGATATAAATACATGCATATATATATACGTGTACTGTATGTGTGTGTGTATATATATATATATATATATATATATATGCGTGTTTAATATGCTATGTGTATATGTGTATATATATATATATATATATACATAGGTGTATATATATATATGTGTATGGCTGCTGGGTGGATGGTTTGTTGTGCTGCTATGTCCTGAAGAAGATCCTTAGGGATTGAAATGTCGACCATGTTTTTTCTTGCACTTTAAAAGAACTTTATTAAAAACAGCCTGCTTTTATTGGTGAGTGCCTATATGGAAGTCTTATTCATAAGGAATTTTATGTGTAGATATGTAGAGAGATATATATTATATATATACATACATACAGACACACTAGTTTTACGGACCCAGCATATACTGGGTCAACTCAGTCCCCACCCCCGTGCTTGGCTCCACCCAGTTCTGGAAACCCCCCCATGCAAATCCTGCGTTTGCCACTGGGACTCAAGGCGCTTTACAGACATAAAAAACAATGCACATAGGGGCAAATTCAGTAAGGATTGCAAAAATTACAAAGTAGCAAAAATTGCGAGCAAAAGCAAAATTGCGAAAGCACGCCCAAACGGAAAAACTGCAACACTAATTTAATTTAACAAAAAGAAGGTGGCCTTGTGAAATGTGCAAATATTGTGAAAACCATCCTAATACTCACAATTTTTGCATACATATTACAAATGTACGCAATTTTTGCGTACATGTTTCTGATGTTGCATTTTTTGCTAACAACAGTGTTTTTCCCTTAAAAATTGCACAACCTACTTTCCTGCACCCAAATTAAAGAAACTACTCAACAATTGTAAATCAATTCAATCATCACTTAATTGGTCAAATGATCTTGTGGTAATTTAGCAATTATTGGGCCTAATTCTGAGTTGATCGCAGCATCAAATTTGTTGGCAGTTGGGCAAAACCTGGGGCTAATTCTGAGTTGATCGCAGCATCAAATTTGTTAGCAGTTGGGCAAAACCATGGGCCTAATTCTGAGTTGATCGCAGCAGCAAATTTGTTAGCAGTTGGGCAAAACCATGTGCACTGCAGGGGGGGGGGGCAGATGTAACATGTGCAGAGAGAGTTAGATTTGGGTGGGGTGTACTCAAACTGAAATCTAAATTGCAGTGTAAAAATAAAGCAGCCAGTATTTACCCTGCACAGAAACAAAATAACCCACCCAAATCTAACTCTCTCTGCAAATGTTATATCTGCCCCCCCTGCTGTGCACATGGTTTTGCCCAATTGCTAACAAACTTGCTGCTGTGATCAACTCAGAATTACCCCCATTTTCTGCAGCAGGGTACACTTCGCTCCACAAGGATAGACATTGGGGTGTAGAGTAGGATCTTGATCCGAGGCACCAACAGGCTCAAAGCTTTGACTGTTCCCAGAATGCACAGCGCCGCCTCCTCTATAACCCCGCCTCCCAGCACAGGAGCTCAGTTTTGTAGTTGGTGCTGCAGTAAGCAGGCACATAACAGAGGGGCTGCTCCAGGCAGCCCTAAGAAGAGCTTTTTTTGAAGAAAAAAGTGAAGACTTCAAGGGCAGCAGTGGTGGTAAATGTCAGAAGACATTCACTGCTGCAGCTCCAGCTCTCCCCAGCGGCGCTGTATACTCCAGAGCCCTGGTTGCCGGGTAACTACAGCAGGAGGCTCCAGTTTTCTTCACGTTGCCGCGCTTCGGGAGGTGGTGAGTGGGTCCCGCTTGAGGGACCCGGTCTTTATCGCGATCCGGCGCGGTCAGTGGGAGGCGGGCCGCGCGCGCTGGCGGTGGACACTGTGGCAGTACAGGCGATCCCACTAGATCACCAGGGCATGGGTGCAGGTCAGGTTTTCTCTCTAAACCATTTTCAGTAGCCCACAGTACCCGGTGGTTTTGCCAGCAGGGGGATAAGGCTTAGACCTGCAGCCGATCCCCCAGCCCCAGGGTGCCATTTCCCGCAAATGTTCCCGCCCTGGAGCTGCATATCTGTCTTTTCCTCACTCCCTGTCAGTGTCTGGGCGCCATTATCTCTCAGCTTCACTGTTCCTGGGACTGCTTGGGCAAATCCTCCTGTGTAAAGCCGCCTGATTGTCAGTGTTGTGACTTTACATGACACTTAAGTATTCTAGCTGCCTTTTTAGACAGTGCTAGTTAAGAAAGAGTACATTTAGTCAGGGTTTTCTAGTACAATTACCCTGTGATATACATCCAGTACTTACTGTGCAGTGTTATATCTGTTGACTATATAGCTATATATATAAGCTAGTCCAGTGCAGTATTATTGTTAGTAATAACCTCTGCATTGTACAAACTGTGACTATCTGTGTGTGCATTAGATAGCTGAGTGGTGTCCATTTCGTGTCTTTCACTCAACTTGCTATCCCTATATTCTATAACCTGAGGGGGCTTGGTGCGTCAGCTTTTATATTGATATAGGATTTTCACAAAGATATACTTTAATACATATTTTTCTCTGTGATTTAGTCACCATATCTCTAATTTATCTCTGCTAGTGCTGACAACACTGCGCAGGGGTTTGGGTATGAGGTATTGTGCTGCTGCCAATTGTACTGTGTTACCTGATACTGCAAGTTATATCATGTCTGCTTCTGAGGGTAACGGTTCTGGGGCTGAACACACTGCCGGTGTTGCTTAAGCCACAGATCCCTATGAGGAGAATATAGCAGCTGTGGGCTCTGGTTCTGGGGGCTCCTTGTCCCCCAGTGGGACTGTGACAACAGATGTACATAATGACCCACCATGGGCCGCTTTTTCCACGCTTCTACATACGCTAGTTAATAAACTAACACCCCCTATGGGACCCCCAATGCCGGGACAACCGTATGTGGTCCCTGCAGCTAACCCGCCATGGGCGGACGATTTATCTGCTCAATTGAAAAAGTTGAACCAGTCCCTGACTACTAAAAAGTCTGACCATCGCTCGCCTAAGCCCAAGGGGTCCTCTAAGCGAGTGCTTGTCTCCTCACAATCCACTGCTGTCACTGACACCTTGTCTGATGAAGACGGCACTTACACTGACCCCACAGGTTCTGACTCAGATACTGCTGATGGGGAGGGTAGTTCACATGTGGATGTTCCTGATCTTTTGGAGGCTATTAAATTAATTCTACAGATTACGGATGATCCCGAGCCATCCGTCCCTCCTAAGAAACCAGATAGGTTCAAGCGTCAGAAGGTGGTTAAACAAGTTTTACCTCACTCTGATCACCTAGTGGATATACTTCAGGAACCCTGGGAAAACCCGGGAAAGAAGTTTGTGCCTCAAAAGAAGATGCTGGCTCGCTATCCCCTCGCACCAGAGCTGTCTAAGAATTGGGAAACACCTCCTCCAGTAGACTCGCATGTGGCTAGGATGGTGGTTTCCTCAGCTCTACCTGTCACTACCATCACGTCTCTAAAAGAGCCTACGGATAAACGTGTGGAGGGTTGTCTTAAAGCGATTTACACCCTCACGGGAGCTGCACAAAGGCCCATTATTGCAGCAACATGGGCTGCAGAGGCTATTGAAGCATGGGCCTTGGAGTTAGAAGCTGAAATCTCTTCTGACCATGCTTGTCATATATTGTCACAGCTTCTCGCTATCTTAAAGAGGCGGCTTCGGATGCCGGTATCCTAGCAGCCAAGGCCTCTACTACGTCAGTCCTGGCTCGCAGGATATTGTGGCTGAGATCCTGGTATGTGGATCTGGACTCTAGAAAAACCCTGGAGGTACTCCCTTTCAAGGGAGATATTCCGTTTGGGGAGGACTTAAATAAGATAGTGGCTGACTTGGCTACTGCCAAAACTGCCTGTCTGCCAAGTACCGCTCCTTCTGTGTCGAAGGCTAAAGGTACTTCCTTTCGCCCCTTTCATCCTTCAGGTAAAGCAAAAGGTCAGGCGTACAACAAGCAGGTCCGCACTTCCAAACCTGGTAAGCCAAAGCCAAAAAGAGCCTGGGCGGCCCGTCAGCCAGCTTCCAAGGCCGATAAGCCTGCCGCATGACGGGGCGGGCCTCCCCCTGGGGGATCCCAGGGTGGGGGGCCGGCTTCTAGGGTATACCCAGGAATGGTTGAAGACCACTTCAGATGCTTGGGTACGGGAAGTCGTCACTCGAGGTTACGCCATAGCCTTCAAAAACCGACCCCCTCATCGATTTTGCCAGACAGACGTCCCATTGGACCAGACAAAGGCAAACACTCTGCATTCGGTGGTACAGACCCTCCTGGATACAAGAGTCGTAGTAGAGGTGCCTCTTGCACAGAGGGGCCGGGGGTACTATTCTCCGCTGTTTCTAGTCCCGAAACCAAATGGGTCCTCCCGGCCCATTCTCAACCTCAAGGCATTGAAAAGGTTTGTGAAGGTTTCCAAGTTCCGTATGGAAACCCTACGCTCTATAGTTCTGGCCTTGGAACCTGGGGACTACATGGTCTCCCTGGACATACAGGATGCTTACCTGCTATTGGCAACTTCCATTACCAGTTTCGGGCGTTACCTTTTGGTTTAACAACGGCTCCGCGAGTCTTCACCAAAGTTAGGGCGGTGATGACGGTGGTACTCCACCGTCAAGGGGTCAGGATACTGTCGTATCTGGACGACTTGTTAATCCTGGCAAATTCCCCAGAACTTCTCCTACGTCATCTAGATATGACGGTCCGGTTTCTACAAGCCCACGGGTGGCTCATCAACTGGTAGAAATCTTCCCTGATCCCTGCTCAGAGCATGGTGCATCTGGTAGCACTATTGGACACTCACAACCAGAGGTTGTTCTTGTGTCAGGAGAAAGTCCTGAAGCTTCAGGACAGGATTCGTTGCTTCCTTTCTCGTCCGCAATTGTCGATACATTCGGCAATGCAGGTGCTGGGCCTCATGGTATCGGCATTCGACATGGTGGAGTATGCTCAATTCCATTCTCGCCCCCTCCAGAGGCTGATTCTAGCCAAGTGGGACGGCCTGCCTCACCGGATCAGGTCTCACATGATCTTATTGACTCCGGAGGTACGTCTGTTGCTGCTCTGGTGGCTCCAGGACCGACAATTGTGCAGGTGCCGTCCCTTCTGGATATCCAACTGGGTCCTGTTGACGACAGATGCCAGTCTAAGAGGTTGGGGCGCGGTGCTGGAGCAACACTCCCTTCAGGTTCGGTGGACCAAGGAGGAGTCCCTCCTCTCAATCAACATTCTGGAATTGCGGGCGGTCTTCAATGCATTGAACCTAGCCCAGCATTTAATTCAGAACCGTCCTGTTCAAGTGCAGTCGGACAACTCCACCACAGTCGCTTACATAAATCATCAAGGCGGCACTCGAAGTCGTCTGGCAATGAAGGAAGTCTCATGGATTCTACATTGGGCGGAATGCCATCTTTTGGCCATATCGGCAATCTTCATTCTGGGAGTCCTGAATTGGGACGCAGACTTTCTCAGTCGTCAGGACGTACATGCCGGCGAGTGGGGCTTCCATCCAGAAGTGTTTCAACTCCTAGTGGAAAAGTGGGGTCTTCCAGACGTAGATCTGATGCCGTCTCGACACAATCACAAGGTTCCGGTCTTCGGAGCAAGGACAAGGGATCCTCAAGCAGCATTCGTGGATGCGCTGGCGGTGCCGTGGAGGTTTCACTTCTGCCCAGGGTAATTTGGAAGTTCAAGCAAGAAAGAGGAATTCTGCTTCTCATAGCTCCAGCGTGGCCCAGACGGCACTGGTTCTCAGACCTGCAAGGCCTATCGTCAGAGCGTCCAATTCTACTTCCACAATGCCCAGACCTCCTCGTTCAGGGCCCCTGTGTCTACCAGGACCTAGCCCGGCTGTCTTTGACGGCGTGGCTCTTGAAGCTTCCGTCTTAAGGGCTAAAGGGTTTTCTGAGGCGGTCATTCAAACTATGTTGCGGGCCCGGAAACCGGCTTCAGCTCGGATTTACTGTAGGGTCTGGCATTCTTACTTTGTTAGGTGTGCATCTAACGATTATGACGCTTCCAAGTTTAGTATAGCCAAGTTGTTGGCTTTTCTTCAGCAGGGCCTGGACTTAGGCCTACGTCTGGCCTCCCTCAAGGTTCATATTTCTGCCTTGTCGGTGTGGTTTCAGAGAAAAATTGCGACCTTACCTGATGTGCATACCTTTACTCAGGGTGTGTTGCATATCCAACCTCCCTATGTCCCGCCTGTGGATCCTTGGGACTTGTCTGTGGTTTTGGAGGCGTTACAAGAGTCTCCGTTTGAACCTCTTGGTTCAGCTGATCTTAAGTGGCTTTCCCTTAAGGTGGTATTTCTGCTGGCTATTGCTTCAGCTAGAAGAGTGTCGGATTTGGGTGCCTTGTCCTGTAGTTCCCCATATCTGATATTTCACCGTGACCGGGCGGTTCTTAGGACTCGTCCCGGATATTTACCTAAGGTGGTTTCCTCGTTCCACCTTAACCAGGAGATTGTGGTTCTGGCACTTGTTTCTCCTGATCTGTCTCCCAAAGAGAAGTCTTTGGATGTGGTACGGGCTCCCTATCTATGTGAAGAGAACTGCTTCCATTAGGAAATCTGATTCTCTCTTTGTACTGTTTGGATTTCACAAACAGGGCTGGCCTGCTCACAAGCAGGCTTTGGCCAGATGGATTAGAATGGTGACTGCACATGCTTATGTGAGGGCTGGTCTGTCGGCTCCTTCTCTCATTACGGCCTATTCTACTCAGTCTGTTGGACCTTCTTGGGCGGCCCGCCGTGGTGCGACCCTTGAACAATTGTGCAAGGCGGCTACGTGGTCCTCAGTGACCACGTTCATAAGGTTCTATGCCTTCGATACTGCCGCTTCCCAGGATGCTTCCTTTGGACGCCGGGTTCTTGTGCCCGCTTCAGTGCGTCCCCTCCCATAAGGAACTGCTTTAGGACATCCCCAATGTCTATCCTTGTGGAGCCCAGTGTACCCCGCAGCAGAAAACAAGATTTATGGTAAGAACTTACCTTTGTTAAATCTCTTTCTGCGAGGTACACTGGGCTCCACAAGGCGCCCACCCTGACGCACTTAGCTTCTTTGGGTTGGTATGGCATTAGCCGCTGACACTTCTCCTGTTGTGAGAGTGTGGTGTATGTGGCTAATAACCGTTGTCGTCTCTTTTCCTGCTACTGCATTGGGCTGGTTAACTAAAAACTGAGCTCCTGTGCAGGGAGGTGGGGTTATAGAGGAGGCGGCGCTGTGCATTCTGGGAACAGTCAAAGCTTTGAGCCAGTTGGTGCCTTGGATCAAGATCCTACTCTACACCCCAATGTCTATCCTTGTGGAGCCCAGTGTACTCCGCAGAAAGAGATTTAACAAAGGTAAGTTCTTACCATAAATCTCGTTATCTTAAAGACACCATAGTGTTTTTCTTCAAACATTTACTAATGCCCATAACTGTGTTCAAATATATTCATCTAGAGGGTGTGTGAATTCTATCCTCTAAAAACCCTACACAACAGCAATTATTGGTATATGTTTTAACAAACACACTTTTTTTGGAGTCTAAATATTTTAATTCGTAAACAACAGTAACATTTAAAAAAAAATTGTGTTTTTTTTTATTGTGAAGTGGTCAAACATTACATATTATTGTTTCTTTGCTTTTATTTACATACCTTACTTTAAGGAATTATGTGTAAACATTTGTTTCAATAAGTATACAAATGGAGCAGAATTAGCAATACTTGAAAATAAAAAGATGGTGTTGCTGTTCTTCAACATATGTTTATGTGTGTAGCGCACAAATAAAATTAAAAAAATGTATGTGGGTATGTTTTGTTTAAAAAAAATGTTGGTTGTTTAAAAAAAATGTTAGGAAGTTAAATGTCATTCAGCAGATACTACTAAGCAAAATGCTTGTAAAGGTTATTTTACATTAGCTTCTATCAAATAGTGTAGTTGTCAAACCTCGATTGTTAGTAAGTGTAAACACAAATCGGGTAGTAGTAACATATATTTTCACAATCGACATGTGTTACAGAGTTAAACAATACCTTACATGTTTCTCAAGGGCTCTACACATTTAACCATCCGCCGCCGGATACGGCCGACGGGCGACCTGGCGGCGGGGGGGCAGTGACGGGGGGAGTGAAGCGCCGCATGCTCAGAACTGCCATTTTTTAGCGAACAAATGCAGCTAGCGGTCAACTCGGAATGAGCCCCATAATACAGAGAATTTGAGTAATATAGCAACAGGTTAGCCACACAGACAGTGGCGGATCCAGGGGGGGGGACTCGGGCCCGTGCCCCCCCTGTCATTTGTGGCCCGTTAAGTCTCAGGGGCCCCAGCCGCGGCCTCAGATTGCGCTCAGTGGCAGAGGATTTTTTCTTTTCATTTGTGCCGGCCCGGCCCCAGCAGGCTGTCAGCGCACGCTGATTTAACAGCTGCCGCTGGGACCAGAGCCGGCTCACGCCCACAGTGAGTGCAGCCCTCCCTCCCTCCTCCTCTCCTGCTGCAGTGCATGTGACCAGCAGGCAGCAGCGCACGGAGGCCGGGAGACGGAGCGGGCTGCGGGACAGGCTAAGGAGTCAGGCAGCACGTAGTGGTGGATCCTGGACCGCGTGGACTGGATTTCACTTCCAGCCAGCCCAGGTTCCCCAGTGGCCACACAGAGAGGAGACAGAGGCGCCGATCGAAGCAGGCAGAGCCGCAGAGGCAGCAGCAGCAGGACGGAGACAGTGACTCACTGTGTATATCAGCCTGTCACAGTGAGTTTGCTGTATCGCAGCTGCCAGCCTGTGCCAGCTACCTTTAACGTGTGTGCGGCTGCTGCTGCGGCGGCGGGCACTAAGGGGGGGCGATCCGGCCTATATGTAGTATATGGTGGTATGTGCCTGCCGGGGGGGGGGGCCCAGTCGGCACTTGGTGTGTGGTGAATGAATCAGTAACCACTAAGACGTCACTGGCAGTGTGCCTGCCAGTGTTGGCCTCACCTCCAGCAGCACCGTCCTGGCAGGCACCCATCCCCCCCCCCCCACACGCTGATTGTTGGCCTCACGATGGAGATGATGATGTGGCTGAGAGATGACGGGGGAGGGGAGAGAATAGTGTGGCTCAGAGACACAATGGGGAGGCTCATACTGTGTGGCGTAACTTGAATTTTGGCTCATACTGTGTGGCATAAGGTGAATTTCGGCTCAGACGTTTTTGGTGTAAGGTGAATTTCGGCTCATAGTGTAGTATAATTTTATTTTTCGGCTCATACTGTGTGGCGTAAGGTAAATTCCAGCTCATACTTTTTGGTCTAATGTGAATTTTGGCTCATACTGTGTGGCATAATGTGAATTTCGGCTCATTCTGTATAGCATAATTTGAATTTCGGCTCGTACTGTGTGGTGTAACATGAAGTTCGGCTCATATTGTGTGGTGTAACATGAAGTTCAGCTCATACTATGAAGCGTATTTTGAAGTTCTGCTCATACCATGTGGCGTAATGTGAATTTTTTGATGGAGGGGGCCCCAAATCGGTATCTTGCTTAGGGCCCCATGAGATCTAAATCCGCCTCTGCTGCCCGCCCACTATGCAAATACTCCGGCCGCAGCCAGAGCAGTGAGGAGCCGGGCATCTCACATATCCAGGCTGGCAGCCTCTCACTGCGCTGCTGCGGCTGGAGTATTTACATAGTGGACGGCATCCTTCCTGCTGGTACTAGTCCAACCTACCACGTTGCCTCATTGAAGACCGGAGCTGCAGCGGAGTGCGGGACTGCGGCGGGTATGATGGCTGAGAAACAGCTTCTGACCTCAGCTGCTGAGCCTGGACACTGGTGCCAGGAAGTAGGCTTAGGTAAGCAGGAGGGGGGCTGGCCAGCTCTGCTGCTGAGAGGCAGCCCCTGTGATCAGCTCACTACTCACTACCCTGGCAGCAGCCCACATATGAGAGTTCTCTTCAACCCCACACTGACACACACTGCCCCCTGCCCCTCACACACTGCACCCTGCCTCTCACACACTGCCCCTCACACGCTGCCTCCTGGCCCCTGCCCCTCACACACTGCCTCCTGCACCCTGCCCCTAACACGCTGCCCCCTGCACCTCACACGCTGCCCCCTGCCCCTCACACCCTGCCCCCTGCTCCTCACACGCTTCCCCCTGCCCCTCACAAGCTTCCCCCTGCACCCTGCCTCTCACACACTGCCCCCTATACACTGTCCCTCACACGCTGTCCCCTGCACCTAACATGCTGCCCCCTGCCCCTCACACGCTGCCCCCTGCACCCTGACCCTCTCACACTGCCCCCTGCCCCTCACACGCTTCCCCCTGCACCCTGCCTCTCACACTGCCCCCTTCACCATGCCACTCACACGCTGCCCCCTGCACCTCACATGCTGCCCCTCACACGCTGCCCCCTGCCCCTCACACGCTGCCCCTTGTAGTGGGGACATACCCCATTTCTAGAAGCGCATGCACTGAAGCCGCACGCAAATACACTTGCCCCTTCCATGGTGCCCCCCCTATCATTTTCTTCTGGATCCGCCCCTGCACACAGACATAAAAGAAAACCTTAAGCACACAGAAAGCATACTGCGGGACTGTTGGAGGCATTTTGGGTAATAACTTCCAAGGGTTGTGTATTTCACCCTCACAAGGTGGCAGGTGCGGCAGCCGTCTTGGGCGCACAGCCCAGGGTGGAATAGTCTACCCCTACAAGAGATGACACAAAATGGGGATGATTTCAGAGTTCTAAAGTTCAGAGTAGGGTTCCAACAAAACCACAAGGTCCATGTATTTTTCATACCATCCACAAGTGTACCATATGGGGCAGCCATGTTGGGCGCACTTTGAAGGTTACACCGTGGGAGGTGAGCCATACAAAGGCCCAGTACATATATGGGAAAACTGACACTTGTGTAGTAATATGATGTACCCTGTATGTATGGCACAATGGCAGGGTGTGCAATCAGTGGAGATAAACATTACAGGAAAAGCACACGGTGGGGTGGAGGAGAAGGAAAAAAAAAACAGGGGGGGGGGAGGGATAAACAATAGCAGGTAACCAGTGGCAGAAGGAAAGTTGGGATAACATTATTTTGATAAGATGATAGTATGGGTTTGAGAATGAGGGGGGCACACTCAGGAGCAATGGGGATGTCCCTGCTGAGCCTGGTCCTGGTGCGGTGTGCTGAGAGACGACTCGGGGTAGGTGATGGTGAGCTGAGAGACGTTTCAGGGGGAGATGATGGTGTGCTGAGTGATTGCGTAGGGTGGGTGTTGATGTGCAGAGTGACGATGCAGGGGGAGGCGATGTTGTGGCTAAGAGGCAAAGCTAGAAGATGGTGGGGCTGAGAGACTTAGGGGGGAGATAGTGTTGCTGAGAGACGCAGGGGGTTAGGATGTGAGTCTGGTGGAACCGCTGTTGTATTCTGCTGACTTTGTTACTATTCCTACACAACCAGGCATCTTCTGGACGATGTGATCTCCTACATGAATAGTGAATACCAACTGAAGACGCCGTCTGCCTTAGAGGATACATTTCTTCAGGGGTTCCACATTGTGAGAAGCCATCATACAGGTAAGGTGCGTGAGCAATTGAAAATAATGTTTCCACTGTGACGTGAAACAGGTGGCGTGTCATGTCAGCACACTCCATTTTCAGTGGCCACTCCCACTCTGGTGTGTACATAGCTTACTTTATGAATCTCTGGTGGGGTGTAGGGGCGCCATTCATAATCTTGCCCTGGGCTCCAAAATCCCATGTTACGCCTTTGACTGTGGGGGCATATAATGTTTATCTAGCAGCACTGCTGGGTGCATATAATGTGTATTTGGCAGCACTGTGGGGGCATTTGTGTATCTGGCAGCACTGCTGGGGGCATATAATGTGTATCTGGCAGCACTGTGGGGGCACTTGTGTATCTGGCAGCACTGCTGGGAGCATATAATGTGTATCTGGCACTGGGGGCATTTGTACATCTGACAACACTGGGGGGCATTTGTGTATCTGGCAGCACTGCTGGGGGCATTTGTGTATCTGGTCGGCCCCCACACATTTTCACCTCACCAAATCTGGCCCTCTTTGCAAAAAGTTTGGACACCCCTGCTATAGACAATAGTGGTAAATATTAATACTGTACTCCATACACTATCTAGTGTATTAAAAAAACCCAACAATGTTTACATTAATGTCCGGTCGTTACTAGGTTCTTCTACCGCACCCTAGGCTCCCGCACTTGCGCTAATGTTCTGCTGAGTGGGAGATCGTGGACTTCATTTGGAAACCCCCCTCTAGAATTCCGGGATACGGTCGTTAGGTCGACACAGCTTAGGTCGACAGTCATTAGGTCGACCACTGAAGGTTGACATGCATTAGGTCAACATGGTCGATAGGTCAACATGGTAATTAGGTTGACATGTGCTAGGTCGACAGGTCAAAAGGTCGACATGAGTTTTTGAAAGAATTTAACTTTTTGGATTTTTTCATACTTAACGATCCATGTGGACTATGATTGGAACGGTAACCTGTGCCGAGTGAAGCGGTAGCAAAGTGAGGCACCTTGCCCGAAGCATGGCAAGCGAAGCGAGCCATGTGAGGGGATATGGTGCACTAATTGGGGTTCCCCGTCACTTTACGAAGAAACCAACACCAAAAACAGTAAAAAAACAAACAAACAAAAAACACATGTCGACCTTTTGACCTGTCGACATAATACATGTCGACCTAACGACCATATCGACCTATTGTTCCTGTCGACCTAATGCATGTCGACTTTCCATGGTCGACCTAATGACTGTGGACCTAAGTTGTGTCTACCCAACAACCCATACCCTAGAAATCCTGCGTTTGCCACTGGAGTATTTGTCAGAAATGGGATTCGGTCAATTTACCTACAATCAAAATTCCGACAGTCAAAATCCGGGCAATCAGTGACCGATGGTCAAAATCCTGACATTTATAATACCGACAAGGTCAAAATACTGACATTTCAAATGTCGATAGGCCAAAAAGTCGACATGAGTTTTTCATGATTTTTTCATTGAAACCGACTTCATAAGGGCCCTACACATTGACCGATCCACTGCCGAGCTGCCCGACGGCGGAAACGGCCGACCCGGCGGTGGGGGGGGCAGTGACGGGGGGAGTGAAGAAGTTTCTTCACTCCCCCCGCCACCCGGCTCCATAGAAGTGCAGGCAAATATGGACATATTGGCCTGCATGCACAGCCGACGGGGCACCAACGATGAACGAGCGCGGGGCCACACATCGTTCATCGCTGTTGCATCCACACTGCACGATATGAACGGTATCTCGTTCATTAATGTATGAGATCGTTCATATCTTGCAGTCAGATCGTCCAGTGTGTAGGGCCTATTACTCGTAAAGTTCATACTTTACCATCTCAGTGGACCTGGAGAGGGAATATAATAGTGTGTCCGAAGCATGGCGAGCGCATTGAGCTATGCGAGGGGACGCGGCACATACCAAAAAAATGAAAAACTTGTGTTGTCTTTTTGACCTGTCGACATTTGACGGTATTTTGACCTTGTCGGTATTTTAAATGTTGGTATTTTGACCTTGTCGGGATTTTGACTGTCGGTCAATTGTTGTCGGGACTTTGATTGTAGGTATTTCATACTAAACTCGTCAGGAACAAACGTAGGAACTTTGACAGAGCACAGGCTTTCAGCATAATATTGATATCTATATACATACTCTTCAATCACTGCATACTGTATATCACATGTATCTAACATTATGTATACATCCTGCTCTAGAATAAATCTACAAATCACACTCCCTTGCAAAGAAAATCTAAGGTCATTGTGTTAGATGGAAGTGCAACAGTATTCTCCAAATCTTAATAAGTAACTTTAATTTATATGGGTATTTTGGGCACCATTATTACCCCCATCCCCGGATCCTGGCTACGTTTGTGTTTTGTTTCCTTATAATATAATCACAATGCAAAATTTGGATTGATGGTATTTCATGTTAGTCATTTGTTCAGAATACATTGATCAGCTGTGGATGCAGATTAAAAAATGTATTTTCCAATTTAGCTCTAAATTAAAAATAAAATAAAAATTGACAGTAGATGGAAAACAATAATGAGCAATTAGAGTATAGTGATTTGCCAGCTGCAGACAATCCTCTGGTCAAGCATTGCAGGAGAGGCTCCTTCCAGCTCCCACTCTCTGCCACTAGAGGGAGTCAAGAGACAGATTCAAATACTGGAGCTTGGGGACCAGAGCGGTGGATAAAAAAGCATGCAGGGTCTTCTGGAGAAGCAGAGATTGCCTCTGCTCCTTGTCTCAGGATATAGGGAGCATCATTCCTATTTCTGCGGATGAAGCAGCCTCACAGCTGGGGGAAGCAGCAGATACACTCAGGCATCTGTCACTGTGTGTCTGTTCAAGGAAGCAGAGTTTGAGGAGAGAATTCCTGGATTTAACATGAGCCACTGTGAACCTTATGTGACAAGGAATAATAACTGTCCCATCACAGCGGTCAGGAATGAGAGTCAGGATTACTTGTTTATGGAGACTGAGGATGGAGAAGAGAACTCCTTACACCACTATGGATATTATCCTACGTAAGTGCATGCCTGCTATATATATATTGTATATGTCTGCGATCAGTATAGATAACTAATAGTGGCTTGTCTAAATCCGCTTTAGGCACCTTGCGCTCTTCCAGCTGTTGTGGAACTACAAATATAAGCATGCCCTGCCGGATATGCTGACCACAGCTGTGAGACCTCAGGTTTCCTATATCTGGACATGTTAGCCAGAGCAGTAGTAGATGGTGAAAGATGAATGAAGATTTGGATTGATGTTTTTAGGATATAAGCTATCTATTGGATTCAATAGCAAATAAGATAATGGTGCATCTGTATGCTGAACAGCCATTCTCTCATTGGTGCATCATTAATAGCAGGCAAACAGGTAACCAGCATACTGTAATGTACGTCTGTTGTATGGGGATCATTCTGTATAACATCTATTGATATGAGAATGCCTGTCAATATGAAATTAGTAATATTACGTGAATTGTTTGGCTGCATACGCAGAGCTAGAACACACAGCTAGTGATGTACTGTACTACTGCTGGGACTTGTTGCATCACATAGTGGTACTATCAATGCACTGTATCTTATCCCCCAATTCATATCTATCTATCTATCTATCTATCTATCTATCTATCTATCTATCTATCTATCTATCTATCTATCTATCTATCTATCTATCTATCTATCTATTCTACTGTATCTATCTATCTATCTATCTATCTATCTATCTATCTATCTATCTATCTATCTATCCCCTCAAACTGTACCTTTTTTTATGGTCTGTACCTGTCAAAAAGGGCTTTGTACCAATTTTTGACTCTCCAAATTTACATTGAAAGTATAGAAAAGGAGGTGTCCTTTACCTGCGGCCACGCCCCCTTTCTTAATTTGTACTGTTTTTTTGTGTAAAATGTTAGAGGGTCTATCTATCTATCTATCTATCTATCTATCTATCTATCTATCTATCTATCTATCTATCTATCTATCTATCTATCTGTGTTTTTTGTTGAACAGTACAGTTTGCAAAATGATTGTGGGAAAAGCAGCGCTGGACTAAGGTGTGTGTGGGCCCCGGGGCAAGTAACTTGTGGGAGCCTCTACCAATAACATTATCAATACGGTACTCTTGTGATGTTATAGAAAAGTATATTGTGAAAGTACTCCCAGCACCACAGTACACATTATGCCACACAGAAATCCTAATTCACATTAATCCACAGTGCCCCCCACGCTGGTGATGTTACTATGTGTGTGGGGGGCACCACTGTGTATGGGGGTCCCTGGGCGACCACCCTTCCTGCCCTGTTGTGAATCTGGCACTGGGAATCTTTTACCTAAACACATTGAATCTCATAATAGGTCCGTTTGTCTAATTATATTATGCTATTATACTAACAATACTAATCACCACTTTGTGGGAGTTAGTGGAAGAAAACATCAGCTGGCAAATGTTTGAGGTTAGTAGCGCATTCGTTAGATGGAGTGGAAATTAGGAAGAAAGAAACCACTTAACTGTAAATATATCTCCAGAATTGCATTTCGTTTAGTTGTGAATTACAGCTCAGACATGACTTACGTCTATCCTGCAACGTATAAATCATTGCCTCGGTCTGAGCCAGCACAAATCTAGTCAATGAAGATGCCGTGTATGTATATAAATTTAGAATCTGCAGACGGCGGCTCACGTGGCAAGGAGTGGACTTGGTGTGGATGAGACAACCTGCCACGTTTCTTAGAAATAGCTGTTAGGTAAAGTCCCATTTAGTGGAAATAGCTCTCTACCTTACATGGTGAATTGATGGAGACATAAGATGTAATGGGTGGATGTGGTTTTAATGTTCTGGTAATTTAAGTCACACTTGAGGTTTCTGGAAAGTCTTACCACTAGTGCATTGGCCTGTGAAATATTTACCTTTTGTCAATATTAGGGATTCGAGATATAAAACAGGTCCGTGACCATGAAAAGAAAGTTATTTATTATGCGGTGATCATATTTAGCTAGTGCTACTCAAGTTACTACACAATATGACATAACATAATGGCCACATGTGCGTCAGCCTATCAAACGGATGTCTGACAGTCAGTCTGGCACAGGCCGCGCCGTCAGCAATAGCACAACCTCCATATATAAATGGTAGTCATCCAATCATTTATCAGATCCTTTATCAAAAAATGGTTCATTGCTTCACCCGCATTACCCTTTTCTGTGATAAAGCATAAACATATTTTCAGTCAACTCCAATGCAATTGATTTGCATGAACATTTTCGGGTGTAGCATGAAAAGTTGACATTCAGAATGTAGGCAGTCAGGATGCCGACAGCTCTGAATGGTTAAAATGTTGGCATACTGTTCATTGCATTTCTCTATCGTCCTAAGTGGATGCTGGGGTTCCTGAAAGGACCATGGGGAATAGCGGCTCCGCAGGAGACAGGGCACAAAAGTAAAGCTTTTACAGGTCAGGTGGTGTGTACTGGCTCCTCCCCCTATGACCCTCCTCCAGACTCCAGTTAGATTTTTGTGCCCGGCCGAGAAGGGTGCAATTCTAGGTGGCTCTCATAAAGAGCTGCTTAGAGAGTTTAGCTTAGGTTTTTTATTTTACAGTGATTCCTGCTGGCAACAGGATCCCTGCAACGAGGGACAGAGGGGAGAAGAAGTGAACTCACCTGCGTGCAGGATGGATTGGCTTCTTGGCTACTGGACATGAAGCTCCAGAGGGACGATCACAGGTACAGCCTGGATGGTCACCGGAGCCACGCCGCCGGCCCCCTCACAGATGCTGAAGCAAGAAGAGGTCCAGAATCGGCGGCTGAAGACTCCTGCAGTCTTCTTAAGGTAGCGCACAGCACTGCAGCTGTGCGCCATTTTCCTCTCAGCACACTTCACACGGCAGTCACTGAGGGTGCAGGGCGCTGGGGGGGGGCGCCCTGGGAGGCAAATGAAAACCTTTAAAAAGGCTAAAAATACCTCACATATAGCCCCAGAGGCTATATGGAGATATTTACCCCTGCCTAAATGTACTAAATAGCGGGAGACGAGCCCGCCGAAAAAGGGGCGGGGCCTATCTCCTCAGCACACGGCGCCATTTTCTGTCACAGCTCCGCTGGTCAGGAAGGCTCCCAGGTCTCTCCCCTGCACTGCACTACAGAAACAGGGTATAACAGAGAGGGGGGGCAGAATAAATGGCAATATATTAATATAAAAGCAGCTATAAGGGAGCACTTAATCATAAGGCTATCCCTGTCATATATAGCGTTTTTTGGTGTGTGCTGGCAGACTCTCCCTCTGTCTCCCCAAAGGGCTAGTGGGTCCTGTCTTCGTATAGAGCATTCCCTGTGTGTCTGCTGTGTGTCGGTACGTGTGTGTCGACATGTATGAGGACGTTATTGGTGTGGAGGCGGAGCAATTGCCAAATATGAGGATGTCACCTCCTAGGGGGTCGACACCAGAATGGATGCCTTTATTTGTGGAATTACGGGATAGCGTCAACTCGCTTAAGCAGTCGTTTGCCGACATGAGGCGGCCGGACACTCAATTAGTGTCTGTCCAGGCGCCTCAAACACCGTCAGGGGCTGTAAAACGTCCCTTGCCTCAGTCGGTCGACACAGACCCAGACACAGGCACTGATTCCGGTGGTGAAGGTGACGAATCAACCGTATTTTCCAGTAGGGCCACACGTTATATGATTTTGGCAATAAAGGAGATGTTACATTTAGCTGATACTACAGGTACCACGAAACAGGGTATTATGTGGGGTGTGAAAAAACTACCAGTAGTTTTTACCGAATCAGAAGAATTAAATGACGTGTGTGATGAAGCGTGGGGTGCCCCGATAAAAAACTGCTAATTTCAAAGAAGTTATTGGCTTTATACCCTTTCCCGCCAGAGGTTAGGGAGCGCTGGGAAACACCTCCTAGGGTGGACAAAGCGCTAACACGCTTATCAAATCAAGTGGCGTTACCCTCTCCTGAGACGGACGCACTTAAAGATCCATCAGATAGGAGGATGGAAAATATCCAAAAAGGTATATACACACATGCAGGTGTTATACTACGACCAGCTATTGCGACTGCCTGGATGTGCAGTGCTGGGGTAGTTTGGTCAGAGTCCCTGATCGAAAATATTGATACCCTGGACAGGGACAATATTTTACTGTCGTTAGAACAAATAAAGGATGCATTTCTTTATATGCGTGATGCACAGAGAGATATCTGCACACTGGCATCACGGGTAAGTGCTATGTCCATTTCGGCCAGAAGAGCTTTATGGACACGACAGTGGACAGGCGATGCGTAGAGGAGTTATTTGAGGTCGGTCTATCGGATTTGGTGGCCACGGCTACGGCCGGGAAATCCACCTTTCTACCTCAAGTCACTCCCCAACAGAAAAAGGCACCGACCTTTCAACCGCAGCCCTTTCGTTCCTTTAAAAATAAGAGAGCAAAGGGCTATTCATATCTGCCACGAGGCAGAGGACGAGGGAAGAGACAGCAACAGGCAGCTCCTTCCCAGGAACAGAAGCCCTCCCCGGCTTCTACAAAAGCCTCAGCATGACGCTGGGGCTTCGCAAGCGGACTCGGGGGCGGTAGGCGGTCGTCTCAAAAATTACAGCGCGCAGTGGGCTCACTCGCAGGTAAATCCCTGGATCCTGCAGATAATATCTCAGGGGTACAGGTTGAAATTAGAGACAGAGCCACCTCGCCGTTTCCTGAAGTCTGCTTTACCAACGTCCCCCTCAGAAAGGGAGACGGTTTTGGAAGCCATTCACAAGCTGTATTCTCAGCAGGTGATAGTCAAGGTACCTCTTCTACAACAAGGGAAGGGGTATTATTCCACTCTATTTGTGGTACCGAAGCCGGATGGCTCGGTAAGGCCTATTCTAAATCTGAAGTCCTTGAACCTATACATAAAGAAGTTCAAGTTCAAGATGGAGTCACTCAGAGCAGTGATAGCGAACCTGGAAGAAGGGGACTTTATGGTATCCTTGGACATCAAGGATGCGTATCTCCACGTTCCAATTACCCCTCACACCAGGGGTACCTCAGGTTCGTTGTACAAAACTGTCACTATCAGTTTCAGACGCTGCCGTTTGGTTTGTCCACGGCACCTCGGGTCTTTACAAAGGTAATGGCCGAGATAATATTTCTTCTTCGAAGAAAAGGCGTATTAATTATCCCATACTTGGACGATCTCCTAATAAGGGCAAGGTCCAGAGAACAGCTAGAGATGGGTTTAGCACTATCTCAAGAGGTGCTAAAGCAGCACGGATGGATTCTGAATATTCCAAAATCCCAATTAATGCCGACAACTCGTCTGCTGTTCCTGGGGATGATTCTGGATACAGTTCAGAAAAAGGTTTTTCTTCCCGAAGAAAAAGCCAAGGAGTTATCTGACCTGGTCAGGAACCTCCTAAAACCAGGAAAGGTGTCTGTACATCAATGCACAAGAGTCCTGGGAAAAAATGGTAGCTTCTTACGAAGCAATCCCTTTCGGCAGATTCCATGCAAAGGGATCTGTTGGATAAATGGTCAGGGTCGCATCTTCAGATGCACCTGCGGATAACCCTGTCGCCGAGGACAAGGGTATCCCTTCTGTGGTGGTTGCAGGAGGCTCATCTATTGGAGGGCCGCAGATTCGGCATACAGGATTGGATCCTGGTGACCACGGATGCCAGCCTGAGAGGCTGGGGAGCAGTCACACAGGGAAGAAATTTCCAGGGAGTGTGGTCGAGCCTGAAAAAGTCTCTTCACATAAGCATTCTGGAACTAAGAGCAATCTACAATGCTCTAAGCCAGGCGGAACCTCTGCTTCAAGGAAGACCGGTGTTGATCCAGTCGGACAACATCACGGCAGTCGCCCATGTAAACAGACAGGGCGGCACAAGAAGCAGGAGGGCAATGGCAGAAGCTGCCAGGATCCTTCGCTGGGCGGAGAATCACGTGATAGCACTGTCAGCAGTATTCATCCCGGGCGTGGACAACTGGGAAGCAGACTTCCTCAGCAGACACGACCTTCACCCGGGAGAGTGGGGACTTCATCCAGAAGTTTTCCACATGCTATTAAACCGTTGGGTAAAACCAATGGTGGACATGATGGCGTCTCGCCTCAACAAAACACTGGACAGGTATTGCGCCAGGTCAAGAGATCCGCAGGCAATAGCTGTGGACGCGCTGGTAACACCTTGGGTGTACCAGTCGGTATATGTGTTTCCTCCTCTGCCTCTCATACCAAAGGTATTGAGGATTATACGGCAAAGAGGAGTAAGACTAGTGGCTCCGGATTGGCCAAGAAGGACTTGGTACCCGGAACTTCAAGAGATGGTCACGGACGATCCGTGGCCTCTACTTCTGAGAAGGGACCTGCTTCAGCAGAGTCCTTGTCTTTTTCAAGACTTACCGCGGCTGCGTTTGACGGCATGGCGTTGAATGCCAGATCCTAAAAGGAAAAGGCATTCCAGAAGAAGTCATTCCTACCTTGATAAAGGCAAGGAAGGAAGTCACCGCGAAGCATTATCGCCGTATTTGGCGAAAATATGTTGCGTGGTGCGAGCAGCGGAGTGCTCCGATGGAGGAATTTCAACTGGGTCGTTTTCCTACATTTCCTGCAATCAGGATTGTCTATGGGTCTCAAATTGGGATCTATTAAGGTTCAAATTTCGGCCCTATCAATATTCTTCCACAAAGAATTGGCCTCAGTCCCTGAGGTCCAGATTTTTATCAAAGGAGTACTGCATATACAGCCTCCTGTGGTGCCTAAGGTGGCACCGTGGGATCTAAATGTAGTTTTAGATTTCCTCAAATCCAATTGGTTTGAACCACTAAAGAATGTGGATTTGAAATATCTCACATGGAAAGTGACTATGTTACTGGCCCTGGCTTCGGCCGGGAGAGTATCTGAACTGGCGGCTTTGTCTTATAAAAGCCCTTATTTAATTTTCCATTCGACATAGGGCAGAGCTGCGGACGCGTCCGCATTTTCTCCCTAAGGTGGTATCAGCGTTTCACCTGAACCAGCCTATTGTAGTGCCTGCGGCTACAGACGACTTGAAGGACTCCAAGTTGTTGGACGTTGTCAGAGCCTTAAAAATATACATTTAAAGGACGGCTGGAGTCAGAAAATCTGACTCGCTGTTTATACTGTATGCACCCAACAAGTTGGGTGCACCTGCTTCTAAGCAGTCGATTGCTCGTTGGTTTTGTAACAAAATTCAACTTGTACATTCTGTGGCAGGCCTGCCACAGCCTAAATCTGTTAAGGCCCATTCCGCAAGGAAGGTGGGCTCATCTTGGGCGGCTGCCCGAGGGGTCTCGGCATTACAACTCTGCCGAGCAGCTACGTGGTCAGGGGAGAACACGTTTGTAAATTTTTACAAATTTGATACCCTGGCAAAGGAGGACCTGGAGTTCTCTCATTCGGTGCTGCAGAGTCATCCGCACTCTCCCGCCCGTTTGGGAGCTTTGGTATAATCCCCATGGTCCTTTCAGGAACCCCAGCATCCACTTAGGACGATAGAGAAAATAAGAATTTACTTACCGATAATTCTATTTCTCGGAGTCCGTAGTGGATGCTGGGCGCCCATCCCAAGTGCGGATTATCTGCAATACTTGTACATAGTTATTGTTAACTAATTCGGGTTATTGTTTAGGAAGCCATCTTTCAGAGGCTCCTCTGTTATCATACTGTTAACTGGGTTTAGATCACAAGTTGTACGGTGTGATTGGTGTGGCTGGTATGAGTCTTACCCGGGATTCAAAATCCTCCCTTATTGTGTACGCTCGTCCGGGCACAGTACCTAACTGGAGTCTGGAGGAGGGTCATAGGGGGAGGAGCCAGTACACACCACCTGACCTGTAAAAGCTTTACTTTTGTGCCCTGTCTCCTGCGGAGCCGCTATTCCCCATGGTCCTTTCAGGAACCCCAGCATCCACTACGGACTCCGAGAAATAGAATTATCGGTAAGTAAATTCTTATTATTTTAACCGTGACTGTAAATATGACACACAAATGTACTGTCAACATCCTGGTGTCGGCATTATGAACATGTCGACAAACTAACCATGTTGACATTTATGTCAACATATTGCTTTGCGACCTAATGTCCATGACGACATTCTGACGGAATACCCCATTTTCCACTGGCGATAGGGCTAAATACAGTATCTCTTGCTGCCCTGTCACAACAAGAGAAAACTACCGGTTACCATTATTTGTCAGCAATTCTGGCCAAGACTGATATGGCCAACCTATGTCTCAGGGACGTGCGGTGAGGTAAATTTCTCAGGAGGCACTGCTTAGTACCAGAGCCAGATTTACACACAATATATGAGCCAAATAGTGCATGATGATGTGGGCATTATACACAGGTGCAGCAGTATATACTCATGGAAATCTGGTGAGTTTTGCTCACAGATGCATACCTCCCAACTGTCCCGATTTTCGCGGGACAGTCCCGTTTTTTGGGGACTGTCCCGCTGTCCCACCTGCGGGCCGCAGTGTCCCGCGGTGGAGGGGGCAGTTGGGAGGCTCTGTCTCTCGCTGCCCTGCTTAGCAGAGCAGCGGTGAATAGACGCTGTGCGCATGCGCACAGCGTCTATTCATTGGAGACAGAGGGAGAGGGGGCATGCCAGCAGCTCACAGAGCGCTGGGCATGCCCCTTCAGTGACAAAAATGGGGGCGTGGCTCACGATCGCGCCCCCCACGAAGCCATGCCCCTTTTCGTAGGCCACGTCCCCTTTTCGGGAGCGCGTGCGGCGAAGTGTGTCCCTCCTTACAGAAGGGAAAAGTTGGGAGGTATGCAGATGTGTGGAAAAGATAGGCAGGGGAGGCACTGCCTCACCTGCCATAGACTTTTTGCTCCAGAGATTTGACTATGAAAATGATTAGAAAAATACAAAGAAGATATTTTTAACATTTTCTTTGTGTTTTTCATATACTTTATACAGCCAAAACTCTGGCAAAAACGTTAGTATGGCAGGAAAAGCTCTGCCTCACCTGCCTTACCCCAACGCACGTCACTGTTTTGTCGGGCCAGTTACGGGAAATGTGAAAACAGTACATGCATGTTTAAAAATAATAGACAATATATATACTGTATATTTTTAATAGAATTAACAATTGATAAAATTATTTATTTAAATAAGACTTTTTTTATTTTTATTGATTTTCTCCAACAGTCTATATCCTTGTTAAATACAGACGGTTTCCAAATGCTTTGTAGTGCTGTTTCTGGTGTTAACCCTTCCATAGGGGGGGGGGGGAAAGCCCTATATTCAGTGAAAACAGCAGTTTTTACTTTAGAAATGGATTTTCTGTTTGAGAAAAAGACCCCTTAGCATGTTGCTTATCACATGCCTCCTATTACCCTCCTCACAACATGACACTTCGTTGTCGCCTTCTCCTGATATACTCTGTGCTGATAGGGGCCCATGCACCATCCACTATATAACTCGAAGTCTGTCACTTCCCGCTGCCTCTCTTTTCCCTCTCAGCCATTCTTAAACTTTTATTTTATATCCATAATTACAATATGGAACAAATCAGTGCATTATCAGCCACTCTTATTGCCCCCCTTCCCTCATGAAAGCCTTTTGCCCTCCACCTAGGTTCAATGGAACCGAGCAATGCTACTGTACTGTATTACTGACCTTAAGACTGCACTATCACTGCAGCCTCTTCCTTACAGATGGGTGGGTTTCTGTAGATACCGCTGTACTAACTGCATCGGCTCATAATTTAATGAGGAGCATGGAGCCATGCACCGGTTCACACATGTGCCTAATTGTATTGGGTGGGGAACGGTTACACTGGTTTGGGTAAGGAGTTGGTTTTGCTGATTTGGGTAGGTGGTGTGTTTTGCTGGTTTGGGTAGGGAGCGGGTTGTGCTGGTTTGGGTAGGGAGTGGGTTGTCCAATAAATAACAAGTGGCGCTTGACAATCAGATAAATAAAAGACATTTATTTGTATGAAATGTATATAAGTTACAACAACCTCCCGGGAGTGTAAAACAATGATATAAATATCACAACAATAAAACTGTACGCTGTATTATAGCTTCTTTATCAATTGCTTGAAAACCATTAATAGTAAAATGATCTTATTTGCACATGACTATTTATTAGCAGCACCTGAGAGGTTTTCAACCGTGCTGGATTCACTTAGTACACACAAATAGTGATATGTGGAGAATGTGTGTAACTAATAGGTATTGAATCTACACATGAGTCACTCACGATTGTATATATCAGAAGGAATTGCGTGTATCACAAATCCGTAGCAGTGACTGGCTGGTTAAAAAGTTAATTGAAGAATTACCTCCGCTGGGCAGGAGCCTGTTCTGTCCTTGCTCCCTGGTGTCGTCTCACCGTCCCGTCAGAGACACAAGCCAGAGCCTCAGCGGGTATGACTGATGCTGCACCGTGCAGGGAGCCCCAACGAGCCGTCCCCGATGGTCCACGCCACCTCCGGTACCTCCGTACTTACAAAAAGGAGGCTGTTAAGCTGGTTGGCCGGAGTTTACCGGTCTGCGCCGGACTGGGAAGGAGCGGCACCCGCTGTTTTCACTTCCCCAGATTGTGTAAACGGCTGTGGCTCCAGGGATCAGGGCTGCAGCGCAGATGTTCTTGAATGCAGTAATTAAAAAACCGGGCTCCTGTGCACGGATGGATAATCAAAACGGCAGCTACTGGCAGTGTAGATCCTTGAAGGAAGAAAGCCTGTATCCTTGGGTTGTGCTGGTTTGGGTAGGAAGCGGGTTGCGAAGGTTTGGGTAGGGAGCGGGTTGCTTGTTTGGGTAGAGCACTGGTTTATACTGGTTTGGCTAGGGAGCGAGTTTGCGAAGGTTTGGGTAGGGAGCAGTTTGCGATGGTTTGGGTAGGGAGCGGGTTGTGCTGGTTTGGGTAGGGAGCGGGTTGTGCTGGTTTCGGTAGGGAGTGGGTTGTGCTGGTTTGGGTAGGAAGCGTGTTGCGAAGGTTTTGGTAGCGAGCGGGTTGCTCGTTTGGGTAGAGCGCTGGTTTGTACTGGTTTGGGTAGGGAGTGGGTTTGCGAAGGTTTGGGTAGGGAGCAGTTTGCGATGGTTTGGGTAGGGAACGGGTTGTGCTGGTTTGGGTAGGGAGCGGGTTGTGCTGGTTTGGGTAGGGAGCGGGTTGTGTTGGTTTTGGTAGGGGACGGTTTTGTACTGGTTTGGGTAGGGAGCAGGTTGTGTTGGTTTAGGTAGGGAGCGGGTTGTGCTGGTTTGGGTAGGGAGCGGGTTGTGCTGGTTTGGGTAGGGAGCGGGTTGTGCTGGTTTGGGTAGAGAGCGGGTTTTGCTGGTTTTGGTATGGGGCGGTTTTGTACTGGTTTGGGAAGGGAGCAGGTTGTGCTAGTTTGGGTAGGGAGCGGGTTGTGCTAGTTTAGGTAGGGAGCGGGTTGTGCTGGTTTTGGTAGGGAGCGGGTTGTGCTAGTTTAGGTAGGGAGTGGGTTGTGCTAGCTTCGATGGGGAGCGGGTTGTGCTGGTTTTGGTAGGGGGCGGTTTTGTACTGGTTTGGGTAGGGAGTGGTTTGTGCTGGTTTGGGAAGGGAGCGGGTTGTGCTGGTTTGGGTAGGGATCGGGTTGTGCTGGTTTGGGAAGGGAGTGGGTTGTGCTAGTTTAGGTAGGGAGCGGGTTGTGCTGGTTTGGGTACGAAGCGGGTTGTGCTGGTTTTGGTAGGGGACGGTTTTGTACTGGTTTGGGTAGGGAGCAGGTTGTGCAAGTTTGGGTAGGGAGCGGGTTGTGCTGGTTTGGGTAGGGAGCGGGTTGTGAATGTTTGGGGAGCGAGTGGTTTGCACTGGTTTGTGTAGGGCTATATTGGGTAGGGCGCAAGAATCTCATGCAGCAGGGTATAGGGTCTCGGTGCAGCAGAGATTTGCTGGTGGTGCTAGGTCTCCCCAAAATCTGTGCGCCCTAGTCTGCAGCCTGATTCTACAGAAGAAGATGGGAGGAGGGCCTAAGGCCGGCTCTGAGTTAAGGCAGGTACACACTAAGGCCCTCATTCCAAGTTGTTCGCTCGTTATTTTCCTTCGCATCGGTGCGATTTTCCGCTAACTGCGCATGCGCAATGTTCGCACTGCGGCTGCGCCAAGTAAATTTGCTAAGAAGTTTGGTATTTTACTTACGGCATTACAAGGTTGTTTCTTCGTTCTGCTGATCGTAGTGTGATTGACAGGAAGTGGGTGTTTCTGGGCGGAAACTGGCCGTTTTATGGGAGTGTGTGAAAAAACGCTGCCGTTTCTGGGAAAAACGCGGGAGTGGCTGGAGAAACGGGGGAGTGTCTGGGCGAACGCTGGGTGTGTTTGTGACGTCAAACCAGGAACGACAAGCACTGAACTGATCGCAGTGGAAGAGTAAGTCTCGAGCTACTCAGAAACTGCAAAGAAAATTATTTTCGCAATATTGCGAATACTTCGTTCGCAATTCTGCTAAGCTAAGATTCACTCCCAGAGGGCGGCGGCTTAGTGTGTGCACTGCTGCGAAAAGCGGCTAGCGAGCGAACAACTCGGAATGAGGGCCTAAGTGACAGGGAATTGCCGGCGATGGACGACTATATCGTTGAACGATATAGCGCATACACACTAAACCTTATCGTTCAACCATAACGCTCAGTGACGTCACCGCCGACATTCCCGAACATGCAGCTCAGCCCGACATTGGGGGTCATTCCGAGTTCGCTAGCTGTTTTCATTCACAGCACAGCGTTTAGGCAAAAAAGCGGCACTTCTGCGCATGCATATGTGGCGCAATGCATACGTGCGACGTACTTTCACAACAGCCGAAGTAGTTTCACACAAGGTCTAACGAAGCTTTTCAGTAGCACTGCTGGCCGCAGAGTGATTGACATGAATGGGGCGTTTCTGGGAGGTAACTGACCGTTTTCGGGGAGTGTGTGGAAAAACGCAGGCATGCCAGGGGAAACACAGGCGTGGCTGGGGAAATGCAGGGCGTGTTCGTGACGTCAAACCAGGAACTAAATAGTCTGAAGTGATCGCAAGCGCTGAGTAGGTCTGGAGCTGCTCAGAAACTGCACAATCTTTTTTTGTAGCCGCTCTGCGATCCTTTCGTTCGCACTTCTGCTAAGCTAAGTTACACTCCCATAGGGCGGCGGCTTAGCATTTGCACAGCTGCTAAAAGCAGCTAGCGAGCGAACAACTCGGAATGACCACCATTGACGGGTCGAGCTGCATGTCAGCTCAATATTGGTGATCGCTGAACGATGTGCGGGTGCGCTCATCGTTCATCAGTCACCAATATTACCCCCATTCACACAGGGCGATATAAGCCTAAAAAATAAACAATAACAACATTTATCACTTTAATTTATTAATAGGGTTAAATTAACCTATTACTGACACTAAAAGTAATGTGCAGCCCTGTTTAGGGTTAGAGGAGTGTTAGAGTGTATTAGGTTGCCCGTCACTGGTCTAGGTAGACATTCGAAGTCTATAAACCATAGTATGTTTTGGGCAGTACGGATGGTGTAATGGTTAGCATTACTGCCTCACAGCACTGAGGTCATGGGTTCCATTCCCACCATAGCCCTAACTGTGTGGAGTTTGTATGTTCTCCCCGTACTTGCGTGGATTTCCTCCGGGTACTCCGGTTTCCTCCCACAATCCAAAAATATACTGGTAGGTTAATTGACTCCCAAGAAAATTAACCCTAGTGTGTGCGTGTACATGTGATAGGGAATATAGATTGTAAGCTCCACTGGGGCAGGGACTAATGTGAATGGGTAAAGCGCTGTGGAATATGTGTGCGCTATATAAATAACTGATAATAAATAATAAATGTTTACTGAAAAAGGTGGCAATGTCATTTGTTTTCATTTCCAATTCTCCTGTTTAATAGAGTTATATATTCCATCGTTCATAGTGAGAAATAATCCAGTATAGCCGGAATTATATTGTGCAATTGTTAATATGGTAAACCGTATTTGTGTTTCCATCCTCAATGTTTTTTTTATCACATAACTGGGTAATATTTTTCCTGAAACTGCTCAGAAATTGTCATTTTTTTTAATGACTGAATTAGGTTACGAACATTTATTTAAAACATGTTATAATTATTTTTTTTAAACATTGGTAGAAACATCGATGATTGATATATCTGCCAATCAATGTTTGGACCATTGCGACTATATATTTTTGCAGAAGCTGCTCCTCTTTGCAGTGTCAGGAGCCCACCCGGAAGGTTAGGGACTGCTTTTTCACACTTTCCCAGCGGCTGCTAATCTCTGTAGCCGTGGGGTGGGGGGTGATGCTGGGCTGGCCTATTAGCAGTGATCTGCACCAACTGTGGGGGGAGCAGGTGATACGACCACACCAGAAAAGTTGTGAAATACAATTAGTTACAATGCTGGTTATTTTATTCAGTTGAAACATTTTTATATTCATATTTCTCATTCGTCCTAGAGGATGCTGGGGACTCCAAAAGGACCATGGGGTATAGACGGGATCCGCAGGAGTCATGGGCACTTTAAGACTATAAATGGGTGTGAACTCGCTCCTCCCTCTATGCCCCTCCTCCAGACCTCAGTTAGATTCTGTGCCCAGAGAGACTGGACACACACTAGGGGAGCTCTACAGAGTTTCTCTAGAAAAGACTTTTGTTAGGTTTATTATTTTCAGGGAGATCTGCTGGCATCGTGGGACTGAGGGGAGAGAAGCAGACCTACTTCTGTGAGTTAAAGGCTCTGCTTCTTAGGCTACTGGACACCATTAGCTCCAGAGGGTCCGATCACTTGGTGCGCCTAGCTGCTCGTTCCCGGAGCCGCGCCGCCGTCCACCTCACAGAGCCTGAAGAGAGAAGCCGGGTGAGTAGCAGAAGCAAGAAGACTTCAGAGGCGGCAGAAGACTTCTGATCTTCGGAGGTACCGCGCAGCGGTCGCGCTGCGCGCCATTGCTCCCACACACCAACGACACTATATGGGTGCAGGGCGCAGGGGGGGGGCGCCCTGGGCAGCAATGAAACCTAATTTTTGGGCACTGGCATGACAGTATACAGTGCATAGGCACTGTATGCAGACCCCCGCCAGTATAAATAAACGCGGGACAGAAGCGCAACATGTAGGGGGCGGGGCTTCGTCCTCCAGCTCTAATAAGCGCCATTTTCTCTCCACAGCAAGCTGCAGAGACGCCGGTCCTGGCCCTTCACTTCTGTATCAAGTAACAGGGTGCAAAAGGGGTGTAGTACGGCTGACCGGAGGTCAGCTTACTGACGCCGGGATCCTGGCAGCATACCGACGCCGGGATCCCAGCGGGGAGGGGTGAGTGCAGCAAGCCCCTTGCGGGCTCGCTGCGCTCGCCACACTGCGGGCTCTGTGGCGACCTGCGGTCGCCACGGTTTCTATTCCAACTCTATGGGTGTCGTGGACACCCACGAGTGGAAATAGTCCCTGTTGGTCGGCATGCCGACCATCGGGATAGTGAGTGGTCGAGATGGTGGAGGAGGTCATGTGACTGTCGGTCTCCCGACCGCCGGTCACATGAATACCACCCTGCAAAAGCAGGGGGGGACGGATGGCATATTTGGTGTTGTATTGATTTACATATAAAAGCGCTGCTAGGTCTGGGGTTTGTAAATTATTTCAGACCGGGCGCGGCGCTGGGTGTGAGCTGGCAAACTCCCTTTCTGTCTCTCTGAAGGGCCTTACTGTGGGTCTGTCCCCTATAGCTCAGTGTGATTGTGGGTGTCGGTACATGTGTGTTGACATGTCTGAGGCTGGATGCTCTTCCCAGGAGGAGGCTGGTGTGGGGGCAGAACAGACTGTGGGAGTGACTCCGGCGGCACTGCCGACTGCTGATTGGGTGGATATGTGGAATGTTTTAAATGCAAGTGTGGCTTTGTTGCATAAGAGATTAGATAAATCTGAGTCTCAGAACCAAGCATGGAGACAAACCATGGGAGATGTTTTGTCACAAACTCAGACTTCAGGGTCACAGAAGCGTACGTTTACCCAGATAGCAGATACGGATACCGACACGGATTCGGACTCCAGTGTCGACTATACTGATGCCAAGTTGAATCCCAAACTGGCTAAGAGCATTCAGTACATGATTGTGGCTATAAAGGATGTGTTACATATCACTGAGGACCCTGCTGTCCCTGAGACGAGGGTCTGTATGTTTAAAGGAAAGAAACCTGAGGTAACGTTTCCTCCCTCTCATGAACTTAACACTCTTTTTGAAAAGACTTGGGAAGCTCCTGACAAAAAGTGGCTGATTCCCAGGAGAATTTCTATGGCATACCCGTTTCCCTCTGAGGATAGGTTAGGGTGGGAGTCATCTCCCACGGTGGACAAAGCTCTGGCGCGATTGTCCAAGAAGGTGGCGCTACCGTCCCCTGACATGGCAGCCCTTAAAAATCCTGCAGATCGTAAACAGGAAACTACTTTGAAATCTATTTATGTCACTACGGGTACGCTGCTTAGGCCGGCCGTAGCATTGGCATGGGTGAGTAGCGCGATTGAAAAATGGGCAGATAACTTGTCATCTGACTTAGACACCCTGGATAGGGACAGCGTGCTTTTGACGCTGGGTCATATCAAGGACGCTGCAGTCTATCTAAGGGAGGCTGCAAGAGATATTGGCCTCTTGGGATCAAGGGCCAATGCCATGGCGATCTCGGCTAGGAGGGCGTTGTGGACTCATCAATGGAATGGGGATGCTGATTCTAAAATCTGCTAAATCCACCGCATGACGCTGGGGCTCCCATGTGGGAGTCCGCACCGGTGGGGGCGCGTCTACAGCTCTTCAGTCAGGTCTGGGTTCACTCGGGCCTAGATTCTTGGGTGCTGGAAATTGTGACCCAAGGATACAAACTGGAGTTTCAAGACGTCCCCCCACACCGATTTTTCAAATCGGCCTTGCCAGCTTCTCTTCCGGAAAGGGAGCTAGTGTGTGCTGCAATACACAAGCTGTGTCAGCAGCAAGTCATTGTCGCGGTACCCCCGTCACAACGGGGGGACGGGTTTTATTCAAGCCTGTTCGTGGTCCCGAAGCCGGATGGTTCGGTCAGACCGATTCTGAACTTAAAATCCCTCAATCTGTTTTTAAAAAGATTCAAGTTCAAGATGGAATCTCTCCGAGCAGTGATCTCCAATCTGGAAGGGGGGAATTTTATGGTGTCAGTCGACATAAAGGATGCTTACCTGCATGTCCCCATATATCTTCCTCAGCAGGCGTACCTGAGGTTCGCTGTTCAGGATTGTCAGTACCAGTTTCAGACGTTGCCGTTTGGTCTTTCCACGGCCCCGAGGATTTTCACCAAAGTAATCGCAGAAATGATGGTGCTCCTGCGCAACCATGGGGTCACAATTATCCCGTACTTGGACGATCTCCTGATAAAGGCGAGATCAAAGGAGCAGTTGCTGAAAAACGTTGCACTCTCCCTGACGGTTCTGCAACAACATGGCTGACTCCTAAATTTGCCAAAGTCACAGTTAATTCCGACAACACGGGTGTCGTTCTTGGGCATGATTCTGGACACGGAACTATAGAGAATTTTTCTCCCGTTCGAAAAAGCTCTGGAAATCCAGAACATGGTCAAGGGAATTCTGAAACCGGCAAGAGTGTCGATTCATCAATGCATTCGAGTGCTGGGGAAGATAGTGGCGGCTTACGAGGCCATCCCGTTTGGCAGGTTTCATGCCAGAGTTTTTCAGTGGGACCTGTTGGACAAGTGGTCCGGGTCCCATTTACTCATGCACAGGAAGATATGCCTATCTTCAAGGTCCAGGATTTCTCTCCTGTGGTGGCTCCAAAGTTCCCACCTCCTAGAGGGTTGCAGGTTCGGGATCCAAGATTGGATCCTGGTGACCACGGATGCGAGTCTCCGAGGTTGGGGAGCCGTCACACAGGGGGAAAATTTCCAGGTAAAATGGTTGAGCCAAGAAGCTTGTCTACACATAAACATTCTGGAATAAAGGGCCATTTACAACGGCCTGGTTCAAACGGAACATCTGCTTCGCGGCCTACCCGTCCTGATTCAGTCGGACAACATAACAGCAACATAACAGCGGTGGCGCACATAAACCGCCAAGGCGGAACAAGGAGCAGAGAGGCGATGGCAGAGACCACAAGGATTCTTCGCTGGGCGGAAAAACATGCAAGCGCTCTGTCAGCGGTCTTCATTCCAGGCGTGGACAACTGGGAAGCAGACTTCCTCAGCAGACACGATCTCCATCCAGGAGAGTGGGGTCTTCATCAAGAGGTCTTTGCAGAAGTGACGAGTCTCAACAAGAAGCTTCAGACGTATTGTTCCAGGTCAAGGGACCCTCAAGCGATAGCAGTGGACGCACTGGTGACACCGTGGGTGTTACAGTCGGTCTATGTGTTCCCTCCACTTCCACTCATCCCAAAGGTGATAATGATCATAAGAACAGGGGTTCAGGCGATACTCGTTGTTCCAGATTGGCCACGGAGGGCCTGGCATCTGGATCTTCAGGAATTACTCATAGGAGATCCCTGGCCTCTTCCTCTAAGAGAGGATCTGTTACAACAGGGGCCGTGCGTGTTCCAGGACTTACCGCGGTTGCGTTTGATGGCATGACGGTTGAACGCCAAATCTTAGCTCGTAAGGGTATTCCCAGAGAGGTCATCCCCACTCTACTGAAAGCTAGAAAGGAGGTAACGGCGAAGCATTACTACCGTATTTGGAGAAAATATGTGTCTTGGTGCGAATCCAAGAAGGCCCCTACGGAAGAATTTCAGCTGGGTCGGTTTCTCCATTTTTTGCAAGGTGGTGTGGAGGCGGGCCTAAAGTTAGGATCTATTAAAGTGCAGATTTCGGCCTTATCAATTTTCTTTCAAAGGGAATTGGCCTCGCTTCCAGAAGTACAGACTTTCGTGAAGGGCGTGCTGCACCTCCAACCTCCATTTGTGCCCCCAGTGGCACCATGGGACCTTAACGTGGTGTTACAGTTCCTTACGTCACATTGGTTTGAACCTTTACAAAAGGTTGAGCTGAAATTCCTCACTTGGAAAGTGGTCATGCTATTGGCCTTGGCTCCGCGAGGCTGGTGTCGGAATTGGCGGCTTTGTCTCACAAAAGTCCCTATTTGGTTTTCCATGTGGATAGAGCGGAGTTGAGGACGCGTCAACAATTCCTCCCTAAGGTGGTTTCTTCATTTCACATGAAGCAACCTATTGTAGTTCCTGTGGCTTCTGAAGTCTTGGTGTTAGGCGCCGGGGTCCGCTCGTCGGTGCGGCCCGGCGCCTAGCAACCAGGGACGCCGTGCGCGTACAGCCGCCGGCTCCCTGGCAACGCTAGACGCCGGGCGCACGGAGCCGCACGGACCCTAGCAACGGGGACGCCACTGACGGACCGCGTTCCCCGTTGCTGGGTCCATTTTAATTAATAGGACACCTGTTTCCTGGCCATGCAGCTAGGCAGCTGTATGGCATCTAATCCAATCAGCCTCTAAACAGCTGATTGGAGGACTCCCTGTTAAATACACTTCCTGGGCTTCTCACAGACGCCGGTAATAGCTTCTTGCATGCTGTATCTGTTTGCTGAGAGTGTTTCCAGTCCTGCTGTATCCGGTCGTTCCTGTTCTCAGTTGTCCTGTACTCGGAAGTCGTCATCTGTTCCTGGAGTCCTGACTGAGCACCTTTGAACATCCAGTGGTGTTCGTGAGTCACGGCGTAGCCGTGTGTTGCGGCTTGGCCGCTTTATCATTTATTATTTATTATTTGTGTTTCGGAGCTTTTGCGGAGGATTCCGCTCCCACAGATCCACTCTGGTATCCAGCGGTGCTGGGTAGGAGTAACGGACTAGTGGATTTTGGTTGTCCTTTTCCCTGGCGGGTTTCCGCACATACCTCAGCTTTTGTCAGTTAGCTTGTAGCCCCTGGCCTGGTTGTTTAGTCAGAGGGCCCCTTGTTATCACCCTGTCTCGGATTTCCCTTTGTCTCCCATTAAGACCTGAGGGGGCATCGGAGTTGGGCAGACATAATCCGCCCTTCAAACGCGGCTGCCATGGGCTCAAGCAACCATAGTCTCGCAGGGGATTTCTGACAGCACGGGCGAGACAACGGAGTTAGGGCGCCAGGGGCTACTTTCTATTCCCGCTTCCTTCCCCAGCATTACGTTCCAGTGCTCTGGTCCTTGCAATAGGACCTCCTCAGACCAGAGTGCTGGAATCATAACATTATTACCGGCCACACCCAAACTTAAAATTAAACAGGGTTTGATTTTTTCCTTATTCAGTTTTGTAAGATTTATCGGCCTCATGAATCCCACTGGTTTAGGGCCAAATCCTGGCCAGCTCCTAGTTAGCCAGATTCAAGAACTTACTCAGATGGTTCAGGATCTTTCCCTTCGGGTGAAGTCGCAGGAAGATCTTTTACGAACTTCCCCGAGGGTAGTCCCTGAACCAAAAATGCACTTGCCTGACCGCTTTTCTGGTGATAGGAAGGAGTTTTTTAATTTTAAAGAGTCCTGTAAACTTTATTTTCGTTTAAGACCAATCTCCTCAGGTACTGAATCTCAGCGGGTCGGAATTATTATTTCTTTGCTCCAGGGGGATCCTCAGACCTGGGCTTTTGGTTTAAAAGCAGAGGATCCGGCATTGTTGTCAGTAGACGCCTTTCTGGGGTCTTTAGGGCTTTTGTATGATGACCCTGATAGAGAGGCATCCGCTGAGAGTCAGTTACGCGCTCTCAGACAGGGTAGAAATCCTGCAGAGGTTTATTCTACGGAGTTTCGCCGTTGGTCGAACGACTGTGGCTGGAATGACCCAGCCCTGCGCAGTCAGTTTCGCCTCGGCTTATCTGAGTCTATAAAAGACAGTCTCCTTCAGTATCCCGCTCCTGAGACTCTCGATAAACTCATGGAGCTTTCTATTAAGATTGATCGTCGTCTCAGAGAGCGGAGGGCTGAAAAAGGAGCACCTGTCAGGTCTACTCCATGTGTATTTTCCATTCCTGAGGACATAGAGGAGCCCATGCAGATGGGTCTCTCCCGGCTGTCTCCAGAAGAAAGAGCCAGAAGGCAAAACTCTGGTCTTTGTTTGTACTGTGGGGGTAAGGGACATTTTGCCCGTAATTGTCCGAATAAGTCGGGAAACGCCTCGACCAAGTGAATTGTGAGGGGGTTCACTTTGGTCTGCAGCTTATCTCCTCGAATAACTCCCTTTTAGTCCCAGCTAAAGTTTCCTTTGGCAGCCTCAGTTCTTCGGTGTCGGCTTTTGTTGACAGTGGAGCTGCAGGGAACTTTATGGACTTAACGTGGGCCAAGGCCTTGGGTATTCCTCAGTTAGCTTTGGGTAGGTGTATCACCATGCATGGTTTAGATGGGAGTCCCTTGTCCAATGGGGTTATTTCCCTCTGTACACCCCCTGTACTACTTACGGTAGGAGCTCTTCATTCCGAAAAAAATGAGTTTTTCCTTACCCATTGCCCAGCAGTTCCAGTGGTTCTGGGTCACCCTTGGCTGGCCTTTCATAATCCCATCATTGATTGGCAGTCGGGGGAGATCTCACAATGGGGTACCATCTGTAATAAGGAATGTATTACATTTCCCGTCAGAATAGCTGCTGCCATTCCCGAACCCATTCCCGTGGAATACCAGGACTTTGTTGATGTATTTTCCAAGGGCAGTGCGGACATTCTGCCTCCCCATCGGCCTTATGATTGTGCTATTGAGCTAATTCCTGGTGCCACATTGCCAAAGGGAAGGTTATATGCATTGTCCGGGCCAGAAACTGCGGCCATGAATGAGTATGTTAAGGAGAGCCTAGGGAAAGGATTTATCAGGCCATCTAAATCCCCTTTAAGTGCAGGCTTCTTCTTTGTGGAGAAGAAAGATGGATCACTCAGACCTTGCATTGACTTTAGAGCCCTGAATAAGATCTCAGTTAAAAATACTTACCCTCTGCCGCTGATTTCTGTCCTCTTTGATCAGCTGCGTTCGGCTGTGATTTTTTCTAAAATTGACCTGAGGGGAGCGTATAACCTCATCCGAATCAAGTCGGGAGATGAATGGAAGACGGCGTTCAGTACTCAGTCGGGTCACTACGAGTATCTGGTGATGCCGTTCGGCTTGTCTAACGCGCCGGCAGTTTTCCAGGATCTCATTAACGATGTGCTCCGTGATTTTCTAGGAAGATTCGTGGTCGTTTACTTAGACGACATCCTGATCTATTCTGACTCTATTGAACAACATGTTACCCAGGTGCGTCAGGTTCTTAAAAAATTACGTGAAAATCACCTATATGCCAAGCTGGAGAAGTGTGAGTTTCATGTCACGGAGGTATCCTTTTTAGGGTACATTATTTCCCCTCGGGGATTCTGTATGGAACCTAAGAAGCTCCAAGCCATCCTTAGTTGGGCGCAACCCACCAACTTAAAAGCAATTCAGCGCTTTTTAGGGTTTGCAAATTATTATAGAAGATTTATTCATGCTTTTTCCGACCTGGTTGCTCCCATTGTGGCACTGACTAAGAAGGGAGCGGATCCTACCAACTGGTCACGTGAAGCTGAGTTATCCTTTCAGGCCTTGAAACAAGCTTTTGTCTCAGCCCCAGTCCTCAGACATCCCAACCCTGAATTGCCCTTCATTGTTGAGGTTGATGCCTCGGAGGTTGGAGTGGGGGCTATCCTATCTCAGAAGGATCCGGACTCTCTAGAACTACATCCTTGTGCCTTTATGTCCAGGAAATTCTCATCCGCTGAATCCAACTACGATGTTGGTAACCGGGAGTTACTGGCTATTAAATGGGCTTTCGAGGAGTGGAGGCATTGGCTTGAGGGAGCAACACATACCATTTCAGTATTGACTGACCACAAAAATCTTCAGTACATCGAATCAGCTAAGCGGCTGAATGCCCGGCAGGCTCGTTGGGCTTTATTTTTTACTCGTTTCAAGTTTATTATCACCTTTAGGCCGGGTTCCAAGAATACCAAGGCGGATGCCCTGTCACGCAGTTTTCTTCCAGTTCATAATAACAGTCCTGTTACTCCCATACTTCCGTCTTCAGTCATTTGGGCAGGCCTCACACAAGATTTATTTACCCAGTTAAAGCAGCTTCAACATCAAGCTCCTGGAAATACTCCTGCTGGTCGTCTTTACGTCCCTGAGTTTTTGAGAGCTACTGTTTTGACTGAGTTTCATGATAGCAAAGTTGCCGGGCATCCGGGGATCTCTAAGACTTTGGAATTAGTCTCCCGCTCAGTATGGTGGCCTGGTCTTTCTAAAGACATTAAGGAGTTTGTTTTTTCTTGTCAGGTCTGTGCACAGCATAAGGTTCCCCGTTCCTTGCCTATCGGGCAACTTATGCCCTTAAATGTTCCTCTCAGGCCATGGTCTCATATTTCCATGGATTTTGTGGTAGACCTCCCTCTGTCAGCCGGATTCCGAGTCATATGGGAGGTAGTGGACCGTTTTAGCAAGATGGCCCATTTCATTGCTCTTCCCCGACTGCCATCTGCCCAGGGATTGGCAGTTTTGTTTCTCCGCCATGTTTTCAGACTTCATGGGTTGCCCATTGATATTGTTTCTGATCGGGGTCCACAATTCATTGCACAATTCTGGAAGTCTTTTTGTGCCTCATTAAAGATGAAATTGTCTTTAACATCCGGCTACCATCCCCAATCCAACGGGCAGACCGAGCGAGTTAATCAATCATTAAAACAGTATTTGCGTTTGTACTCAGCCAAACTCCAGAATGATTGGTCCGAGTTTCTTCCTTTGGCGGAGTTTGCTTACAACAATTCTTGTCATTCCTCCACTAATGTGTCTCCATTCTTTTCAGTTTTTGGTTTTCACCCCAGAGCTAATTCTTTTTTTCAACATTCCTCTGTTTCCTCGCTAACCTTAACCTCTCATCTCAGAGTCATTTGGAAAAAAGTGCACCTTGCTCTCAGAAAAGCGGCATTTCGAGAGAAAAAATTTTCTGACAGGCTCCGGCGTCCTTGCACTTTTAAGGTGGGAGATAGGGTATGGTTGTCGACTCGTAACATTAAACTTCGACAAACCTCAGCTAGATTGGGCCCAAAATTTATTGGACCATTTCATATTATTAAAAAAATCAATCCAGTTGCTTTCCGGTTACGTTTACCAAGAGCTCTCCGGATCGGAAATACGTTCCATTGCTCCCTGTTGAAACCATACGTTTCTTCCAGTAGATTTCCTCGGAAGATCTCTCAGGGGAAATCACCAGTAGATGTACAGGGTCATCAGGAGTTCTTGGTGGAGAAGGTTCTCGATTCCAAATTGTCCCGGGGTCGGCTTTATTTTCTGGTGCACTGGAGAGGCTATGGTCCAGAGGAAAGGTCTTGGGTCCTGGATAAGGATCTCCATGCCCCGAGGCTCAAGAGGGCATTTTTTCGGGAATTTCCTCGGAAACCTGGCTTTAGGGGTTCCTTGACCCCTCCTCAAGGGGGGGGGTACTGTTAGGCGCCGGGGTCCGCTCGTCGGTGCGGCCCGGCGCCTAGCAACCAGGGACGCCGTGCGCGTACAGCCGCCGGCTCCCTGGCAACGCTAGACGCCGGGCGCACGGAGCCGCACGGACCCTAGCAACGGGGACGCCACTGACGGACCGCGTTCCCCGTTGCTGGGTCCATTTTAATTAATAGGACACCTGTTTCCTGGCCATGCAGCTAGGCAGCTGTATGGCATCTAATCCAATCAGCCTCTAAACAGCTGATTGGAGGACTCCCTGTTAAATACACTTCCTGGGCTTCTCACAGACGCCGGTAATAGCTTCTTGCATGCTGTATCTGTTTGCTGAGAGTGTTTCCAGTCCTGCTGTATCCGGTCGTTCCTGTTCTCAGTTGTCCTGTACTCGGAAGTCGTCATCTGTTCCTGGAGTCCTGACTGAGCACCTTTGAACATCCAGTGGTGTTCGTGAGTCACGGCGTAGCCGTGTGTTGCGGCTTGGCCGCTTTATCATTTATTATTTATTATTTGTGTTTCGGAGCTTTTGCGGAGGATTCCGCTCCCACAGATCCACTCTGGTATCCAGCGGTGCTGGGTAGGAGTAACGGACTAGTGGATTTTGGTTGTCCTTTTCCCTGGCGGGTTTCCGCACATACCTCAGCTTTTGTCAGTTAGCTTGTAGCCCCTGGCCTGGTTGTTTAGTCAGAGGGCCCCTTGTTATCACCCTGTCTCGGATTTCCCTTTGTCTCCCATTAAGACCTGAGGGGGCATCGGAGTTGGGCAGACATAATCCGCCCTTCAAACGCGGCTGCCATGGGCTCAAGCAACCATAGTCTCGCAGGGGATTTCTGACAGCACGGGCGAGACAACGGAGTTAGGGCGCCAGGGGCTACTTTCTATTCCCGCTTCCTTCCCCAGCATTACGTTCCAGTGCTCCGGTCCTTGCAATAGGACCTCCTCAGACCAGAGTGCTGGAATCATAACACTTGGGTGATTCAAGGTCTCTCGATGTGGTCAGAGCTTTGAAAATTTATGTAGCCAGAACGGCTTGTATCAGGAAAACTGAGGCGCTGTTTGTCCTGTATGCTTCCAACAAGATTGGGGCTCCTGCTTCTAAGCAGACTATTGCACGCTGGATTTGTAATACGATTCAGCATGCTCATTCTACGACTGGTTTGCCTTTACCGAAATTGGTAAAGGCCCATTCCACTAGGAAGGTGGGCTCGTCTTGGGCGGCTGCCAGAAGTGTCTCGGCGTTACAACTTTGCCGAGCAGCTACTTGGTCGGGTTCAAACACTTTTGCAAAATTCTACAAGTTTGATACCCTGGCTGATGAGGACATCATGTTTGCTCAATCGGTGCTGCAGAGTCATCCGCACTCTCCCGCCCGGTCTGGAGCTTTGGTATAGACCCCATGGTCCTTTTGGAGTCCCCAGCATCCTCTAGGACGAATGAGAAAATAGGATTTTAATACCCACCGGTAAATCCTTTTCTCTTAGTCCGTAGAGGATGCTGGGCGCCCGTCCCAGTGCGGACTCTATCTGCAGTACTTGTTATTAGTTATTGTTTTGGTTACACAAAGGTTGTGTTTTGGTTCAATCAGCCTGTTGCTAATTGTTTTGGTTCATGCTGTTAACTGGTTAGTTGAATGCCATGTTGTACGGTGTGTTGTGGTGTGGACTGGTGTGTGTCTCACCCTTGGTTAACAAAAATCCTTTCCTCGAAATGTCCGTCTCCCTGGGCACAGTTCCTATAACTGAGGTCTGGAGTAGGGGCATAGAGGGAGGAGCCAGTTCACACCCATTTAAAGTCTTAAAGTGCCAATGTCTCCTGCGGATCCCGTCTATACCCCATGGTCCTTTTGGAGTCCCCAGCATCCTCTACGGACTAAGAAAAAAGGATTTACCGGTAGGTATTAAAATCCTATTTTTTGCAGGTATAATAGAATTTTTTATATTTTTAACTAGCTGAATACCTGTGCTTCGCTACGGAATTTCAAGTATTTCCATGCGTATAACTTTAATTTTGAAGGACTTCCTGGTAAACTAAATAGACTTACAACAGGACATGGTCTGCCCACCGCTGCCAATCTTTGTCAGGGCACACATCTGGGCGGGCCTTCCTCGGATTGATGCTGTCAAAAGGCTGGTGCTGAGGAGAATAATCCGCCTCCTTCTCTGCCCCGTCCTGCCTCTGATGCTGCCCTGCTAGCTTTTTGCCCGTGGCTTCGCTTGCATGGACATCTTAACGCAAGAAGACTATTTTCATTGCGACCATCACTATTCATCTCCGCGACCCCGAAAACTATGGATTTTTACATGTCACCCCCACCCCTAGCAGTGCTAGGGGTGTCTTACCCCCACAGTATTTTGTTCCAGACTGGAAGTTATATGTGTACCAAGTTTGGTGTAAATTGCTCCAGGCATTCCAGAGTTATGCTGGAACATATATACATACATACATACATACATACATACATACATACATACTGTACATACATACATACACACATACATACATTTGTATATATTTATATATATATATATATATATATATAAAACAGATACTCTCCCTTTTGCGCTATTAAACAGAAAGTGAGAAAGGATTGGGTTAAGGCTGCCAAATTCCACTAAGTCCCTTGTTAGGAGGGACTAAAAAGATGCAAATATGTGCCAATAGAGGAATGGGCGCACTTGGGTTGTTTTTCCACCCAATATTCAACGGGGAAAAACAGCAGTCTCCCTAAGATATTTACTCCTAATTTGTGAGCATAAAACCACATTTAAGATGTTCCATGTAAAATTTATTACAACATAAAAGCAATGATACAAAACGGTATAGTATCTCTTCTTGCAGATAACACCATATAGTACAGAGGACCAGTTGAAATAACTTTGATAGATTCCTCCTTCTCCTTTGACAATTCGGAGATTTGATGTTTATGAACAAATAACCCGACGCGTTTCGTCTTACTCTAAGACTTCATCAGGGGTATGTCTCTAGTGCTTGATAAATACTGTTAGTGCATCAATAAAATGGCAATTACGTATTCTGGATACTTGAAAAAACCACACACCGGTGGGGTACACAGGTGAAAGTTAGATTAAGCCTTATGGTTAAGTGCTTGAATAACAAGTTCAAACGCATAGGCCTGAACGCAAGTTCAAATAGGTATGTGACCTTATGATTCAGGGATTTGGATAACAAGTTCAAATACACAGGTCTACCACAATTTCATATGCGTGTGTAACCTTGCCAGCAGCTACAATAGCTTCAAGTCACAACCAGTGTAATGACTCATTACACTGGTTGTGACTTGAAGCTATTGTAGCTGCTGGCAAGGTTACACACGCATATGAAATTGTGGTAGACCTGTGTATTTGAACTTGTTATCCAAATCCCTGAATCATAAGGTCACATACCTATTTGAACTTGCGTTCAGGCCTATGCGTTTGAACTTGTTATTCAAGCACTTAACCATAAGGCTTAATCTAACTTTCACCTGTGTACCCCACCGGTGTGTGGTTTTTTCAAGTATCCAGAATACGTAATTGCCATTTTATTGATGCACTAACAGTATTTATCAAGCACTAGAGACATACCCCTGATGAAGTCTTAGAGTAAGACGAAACGCGTCGGGTTATTTGTTCATAAACATCAAATCTCCGAATTGTCAAAGGAGAAGGAGGAATCTATCAAAGTTATTTCAACTGGTCCTCTGTACTATATGGTGTTATCTGCAAGAAGAGATACTATACCGTTTTGTATCATTGCTTTTATGTTGTAATAAATTTTACATGGAACATCTTAAATGTGGTTTTATGCTCACAAATTAGGAGTAAATATCTTAGGGAGACTGCTGTTTTTCCCCGTTGAATATTGGGTGGAAAAACAACCCAAGTGCGCCCATTCCTCTATTGGCACATATATATATATATATATATATATATATATATATAGACTAGCTGAATACCTGTGCTTTGCTACGGACTTTAAAGAACAATGCATGCGTTGTCTAGACTAAGCCCCTGAAACACAGATGCGATGCCCCCTCCCATCCTAAGAACGCCTCTGCTCTATGGTTGCATGTTTGTGGGGGGGAGGGGCAGGACCCGGCATGCGGTGCGGACTTAAGCCCTGAATTAGGCTCTGTGTCTCTGTTGAATATAGCAAATATCTATTTTGCCAGAGTGCCATCTGCCCCCCCCCCCCCCCCTCCTGGTGATGAATAGAAGGTAAGAGGGTCCCCCAGGCGGGACCCGCCATTAAATCGCGTTCCGGTCGCGGTTTAAGGAAACGAACCGCGACTCTGGCATGGACACTGTGACAGAGCAGGGACCCCACTATATCCACCAGGGCATGGGAGCACAGGTCGGATAGTAAAATATCCACTTTAATAAGGCTCCATAGTACCCGGTGGTGAGGACCAGCATAGGGGAAAAGGTGCCTGACCTGTAGCCTCTCCCCCAGCTCCGGGCACCATCTACTGCTGGTGTTCCCACCCTAGAACTGCCTCACACTCTCCCTCACTCCCTGACTGAGACGCTGGGCGCAATCTTCTCACAGTAGCTGCGACTGGTGTCCGGGACTGCAGGGCAAGGTCTACTCTGATTCGTCAGTGCTGTGATTTTACAGACACTTAGGTATTCCACATGTCATTTTAAGACAGTGTTAGTTAAGAACAAGTGTACTACTACCAGAATATATTGTGCGAGTATTCTGATATATACATCCGGTCTCGGACCGCGCATTGTGTTTTATATATATATATATATATATATATATATATATGTATACAGTATATATCTATATTTTTATTTTTTTACTAGTCCAGTGCAGTTTTATTGTCTGACTAAAATAATTATCTGCATTGTCACTGTGACTGTGTGTGCCTGTATCTGCTGTGTGGATTTCACTTTCAGTGTATCCCAGCTATAGCTATCACTGTATTCTGTACCCTAAGGGACTAGGTGTGTCAGGGTCTAATATATAGCGCTTCACAGTATTTACAGTTAAGTGTATTCTACTGTGTATTTCAGTCACCTCATACCGCATTTATTCTCTGTTTGTGTCCTATATATACTGTCACATAAATAGGGGATTTATTTGCAGATATTGTATTTGTATGGCTGTATCGTACTCTTACGCTCTAGGGCTACATTCACTATAATGTCTACCACAAAGAGTGGGAAATCCACGGACGCTCCTGCATCATGTAGCGCATGCGCCCAGGATTTGCCTGAGGGGGAAGTTTCGAAGTATGGTCTGTGTAATATGTGCATACATCTCCCAGTCAGCCTGCTGCTCCTGTAGCCAATCCGGAGCCACCTTGGGCGGCGTTCTCAACTATGGGACCTCCTGTGCCATTGCAGCCACATATTGTCCCTGTGGTAAATCCTCCCTGGGCGGATACTCTGTCTACCCAGATGCAACAGTTGAATCAATCTTTCTGATGAGGATGGGGAGTATACTGATCCGTCAGACACTGATATAGTTGCTTCTGACGAGGAACCTACAACTCAGGCTGATGTCCCTGACCTAGTGGAGGCTATTAAGCTGATTTTACAAATCAATGATGATGTAGATCCCACTACTGCGTCTAAAAAACCTGATAAGTTTAAATGTCAGAAGGTAGCTAAAGTAGTCTTACCGCATTCTGACTATTTAGTAGACATACGTCAGGAACCCTGGTCTTCTCCAGGAAAGAAATTCTCCCTGTCTAAAAAGAAGCTAACTCGTTATCCTCTCCCTGCTGAGTTGTGTAACAAGTGGGAAAATTCACTGCCGGTGGATTCCCATGTCACCCGTCTTGTGGTGTCATCTACTCTGCCTGTCACCACTGTCACCTCACTGAAGGAACCGACAGATAAGCGTATGGAGGGATGCCTGAAGTCTATTTACTCCCTTACAGGTGCGGTACATAGACACACTATAGCAGCCTCCTGGGCCGCAAAAGGAATTCAAGCATGGGTTCAGGCAATAGAGGAAGAGCTGCCTCAGGATATGTCTGACATTTCCAGACAATACCTGTCTCATATTTCCACCGCCTCCCAATATATTCAGGAGGCATCCTCTGATGCAGGTGTAGTGGTAGCCAAGGCGTTGAATTCTGTGGTTGAGGTCATGGAAGGTGGACCTGGACTCCAAGAAGACCTTGGAGGTACTTCCTTTTAAGGGAGACATCCTATTTAGGGAAGATATGAATAAGATTGTGACTGACTTAGCGGCTGCTAAGACTGCATTTCTCCCGAATACTATTCCTGCTGCTCAGAAGGCAAAGAGTACCGCTTTTCGTTCCTTTCGACCTCAAGGGAAAGCAAAAGGTCAGGCATACCCGCGATAAGCTCGTGCTCCCAAAACCACTAAGCCCATAGCAAAACAATCCTGGGCCGCCTGTCAGCCTGCTTCCAAACAAGACAAGCCTGCTGCTTGGTGGGGCGGGCCTCCCCCTGGAGTATCCCAGGCTGGGAGGCTGACTTCTGCATTTCACCCAGGTCTGGTTAAAGACCACTTCAGACGCATGGGTGCGAGAAGTCACTCTCACGGGTACACAGTCTCTTACAAGAGACGTCCCCCTCGCCATTTCTGCGCGACGGTTATTCCTTCTGACCTGTTGAAGGCGCAAGCTCTACACCTGGTTGTGCGTGGTGGTGCTGGTAACCCTGTCCCAGAGAGGCGGTGGATACTACTTGACCCTGTTTCTAGTCCCAATGGGTCTTTACATCCTATACTCAACCTCAAATCATTGAACAAATTTGTGAGAGTGTCCAAGTTCTGTATGGAAACGCTGCGCTCGATTGTACTGGCCAAGGAACCTGGAAATTATATGGTATCCCTGGATATACAAGATGCTTATCTGTATATACCTATTGCCATATTGCATCATCAATATCTGCGGTTTGCTATTGGAAAACTTCACTATCAGTTCCAGGCTCTTCCATTTGGACTGGCCATGGCCCCTCGGATCTTCACCAAGGTTATGGCCGTGATGACGGCTCATCTCCGTCGTAAGGGAATCAGGATCCTGCCATACCTGGACGACTTGCTGATCCTGGCGAACTCCCAAAATGTCCTCCTCAGTCATCTGCATCTGACGGTACGCATCCTACAAGCCCACGGGTGGCTCGTCAACTGGAAGAAGTCCTCATTGGTCCCTGCTCTGAGCATGGTGCACCCGGGTGCACTGCTGGACACACACAGCCAAATACTTTTTCTGTCTACAGAGAAAGTCCTGAAACTGCAGGACAGGATCAGATACTTCCTCTCGCCCAAGAGTGTCAATACACTTGGTGATGCAAGTACTAGGCCTGATGGTGTCGGCTTTCGACATGGTAGAGTGCGCTCAATTTTATTCCCGCCCTCTACAGAGGTTAATCCTTTCCAAGTGGGATGGCCTGCCTCTTCGGATCAGGTCTCAAATGATCTCCTTGACTCTAGAGGTTCGTTTGTCACTGAGCTGGTCGCTACAGGAGCAGCAGTTGAGCAGGAGCCATCCCTTCTGGATCCCCAACTTGGTCCTACTAACTACGGATGCCAGTCTGAGTGATTGAGGTGCGGTGCTGGAGCAACACTCTCTCCAGGGTCAGTGGACCAAGGAGGAATCTCTCCTCCCGATAAACATTCTGGCCTGTTCAAGTACAATCAGACAACGCCACCACGGTGGCATACATAAACCATCAAGACTGCACTCGAAGCCGCGTGGCAATAATGGAAGTGTCAATTATCCTTCGTTGGGCGGAACGCCATCTGCCAGCAATATCGTCAGTGTTTATTCCGGGAGTCCTCAACTGGGAAGCGGATTTCCTCAGTCGTCAGGACGTGCACGCCGGAGAGTGGAGTCTTCATCAGGAAGTCTTTCAACTCCTAGTGGACAAGTGTGGTCTACCAGATGTAGACCTGATGGCGTCCCGACGGGTGTGGTATGTAAGGTAGACAGTAAGTAGGTCAACAATGTTTGGGTTGACCACTATTGGTCGACAGTAAGTAGGTCGACAGGGATGCTAGGTCGACAGGGTCTTTAGGTCGGCATGGTCTAGGTTGACATTAGTTTTTGATGTTTTTTTGGTGCCGTTTTCTCCGTACAGTGACCGGGAAACCCAATTAGTGCATCGTGTCCCCTCGGCTTCGGGTAAGGTGCCTCGCTGCACTTAGCACAGGTTACCATTTCCAGTTGTAGTTCACGTGGATTGTAAAGTATGAAAAAGTTCAGAAAAGAAAAAAAATTTGAAGAACTTATGTCGACCTTTTGACCTGTCGACCTAGAACATGTCAACTTAAAGACCCTGTCGACCTACTTACTGTTGACCAATAGTGGTCGACCAAAACTTTGTCAACCTACTTACTGTCGACCTAAAGACCGGATCCCGTCCCGACACAATCACAAAGTTCCAGTCTTTGGATCAAGAACAAGGGATCCTCAAGCAGCGTTCGTGGATGCACTGGCAATTCCATAGAACTTTCGGCTGCCCTATGTGTTCCCTCCAGTGTCACCTCTGCCCAGGGTACTACGGAAGTTCAAGCAAGAAGGAGGAATACTACTTCTAGTTGCTCCAGCATGGCCCAGACGGCATTGGTTCTCAGACCTGCAGGATCTATCAATAGAGCGTCATCTTCTACTTCCTCAGCGCCCAGACCTCCTCGTTCAGGGCCCTTGTGTCTACCTGGACCTGGCCAGACTGGCTTTGACTGCGTGGCTCTTGAAGCTACACTCTTGAGGGCCAAAGGATTCTCCGAGGTGATTATCCAAACTATGCTAAAGGTACGCAAACCGGCTTCTGCTCGGATTTATTATAGGGTCTGGAATTCTTACTTCACCTGGTGTATTGCTAAGAATTATGATGCTTCAAAGTTTAGTACTTCCAAACTTCTGGCTTTTTTGCAACAAGGCCTGGATTTAGTACTTCGTCTGGCCTCTCTCAAAGTTCACATATCTGCCTTGTCCGTATGGTTTCAGAGAAGAATTGCGTCTCTGCCTGACGTTCATACATTCACTCAGGGCGTACTGCGGATTCAACCTCCCTATGTCCCTCCTGTGGCTCCATGGGATTTGTCTGTTGTCCTGAATGCCCTACAAGAGTCTCCATTTGAACCTCTTGAGTCAGTGGACCTTAAATGGCTTGTAGCTAAGGTACTTTTCTTATTGGCTATTGCCTCTGCCAGAAGGGTATCGGACTTAGGCGCTTTATCCTGTTGTCCACCCTTTTTGATATTTCATCGTGACCGAGCAGTTCTCCGAACTTGCCCCGGTTATTTACCTAAGGTGGTGTAATCTTTTCACCTTAACGAAGAGATTGCGGTTCCGGCATTCATCTCTTCTGACTTGTCCTCCAAAGAGCTGTCTTTGGATGTGGTAAGGGCTCTCCGTATATATGTGAAGAGGACTGCCTCTATTAGGAGGTCAGATGCCCTTTTTGTTCTATTTGTTTTCCACAAACGTGGCTGGCCTTCGAATAAGCAAACCTTGGCCAGATGGATCAGAATGGTGATTGCACAAGCTTATGTACAGGCTGGGCTCCCAGCTCCTGCTGCTATTAAGGCCCATTCTACTCGATCTGTTGGACCTTCTTTGGCGGCCCGCCGTGGCGCGTCCGCTGAACAATTGTGCAAGGCGGCTACGTGGTCTTCCGTGAACACTTTTATTAGGTTCTATGCCTTTGATACTTCCACCTCCCAGGATGCTTCCTTTGGACGCCGGGTTCTCATAACTGCTAAGGTGCGTCCCCTCCCTTGAGGAACTGCTTTAGGACATCCCCAATGTATTCCCTGTGGAATACAGTATACCCCGCTGCAGAAAAGGAGATTTATGGTAGACTTACCATTGTTAAATCTCTTTCTGCGAGGTACACTGGGTTCCACAGGGCGCCCACCCTGATGCACTTAGCTTCTTTGGGTTTGTATGGCATGAGCCGCTATTCCCTTCTCCTGTCGTGAGAAAGTGGTTCTATGTGACTAACATCTGCCTTCTCAATTACCTGCTTCTGCATTGGACTGGTTAACAAAACTGAGCTCACAGTGCCTGGAGGCGGGGTTATAGAGGAGGCCCCGCAATGCATTCTGGGACAGTCTAAAGCTTTATCCTGTTGGTGCCTCTGGATCAAGATCCATCTCTACACCCCTGATGTATTCCCTGTGGCAGCGCCGTAACTACTTGTGTGCCAGGTGTGCCTGGCACGCAGCGCAGTTGCCCTGAGGGCGCACGGCCAGCGGCTTGTAATGAGTCAAATTGACTCATAACAAGCCGCCTGTTCTGTGCTGTGCGCCGCGTTGGAGGAGAGCAGCAGTGCCGGAGGCAGGGAAGGAGGAGGAGGGAGGGAGACTGGAGCCGCAGCAGCGCTATGTCATTGGTAGTAGCGCAGCTGCAGCAGTCCCCTCTCCTTCCGTATTGGCTGCCCGGCGCTGCTGTGAATGCTGGGATGCGGTTACCTCATCCCAGCATTCACAGCGGTGGGCAGCCAGTGCGGAAGGAGAGGGGGCTGCTGCAGCGGCGCCTCCACCAATGACATAGCGCTGCTGCGGCTCCAGTCCCCCTCCCTCCTCCTCCTTCTCCGCTGCCCGGGAATGGATCTACCTGCACGAGGAGCCCGACTGTCAGCGGGGAGAGCTGGTAAGTATCTTTCTCTCTCTCTTTCTCTCTCTCTCTTTCCTCTGTCTGCCACAATGTGTAAAAAGGGGGACTGGCTGCCGTAATGTGTAAAAAGGGGGATGCTGTCTGCCATTATGTGTAAAAAGGGGGACTGTCTGCCGTAATGTGTAAAAAGGGGGATGCTGTCTGCCATTATGTGTAAAAAGGGGGACGCTATCTGCCGTAATGTGTAAAATGGGGCTCTACCTGGTGTAGTGGCGCTACTGTGCAGCGTAATTTGAATAATCAAACAGAAAAAAGGTTTTTAGGCGCTGAACAGGGTCGTGCAAATATAGCACTGGTAATGGCAGCCACTTGGTAAGGAGGCAACTGGTGCTGCACAGAAAGAAGTGGCTTTCATCTGAATATACCGCTGACGGATGTCTCACCCATGCACAGGGTGATAACAAGCGGTTTCTTAACCATTTATCCCGTACAGCAAGAGATCATTACGTCTCAGTGAGTAACATTAATCGGCTGGTTTATTTTGCTCCAAGGAAACACTATTTAAATCTGGACACCTTTATGGTCACAAACGATAATTACATCAGTTTACAGGACTTCCTTTTCATTTAAACTGTCTGATATGGAATTAATGTGAGAGATTAACCCTATCTTACAGAGACGGGTTCTCCTGCATATTAGTGTCCCTTTCACTTATTTATACACTTTATGTGTGAACTATAAGGTATAATACCTCAGTTATATGCTCTGTGTAGTGTTGTGTCTTTTAATCAGTTTGTTATTGGTTTTATGTTAATAAATTGTGTTTTTATCAACATCACTGGTACCGTGCGCCTACTTGGTGATTTTGTTTTAGTAATTTGAATAATGGAGACTACTGTGCCGTAGTATGAATTGGTATTATTTTGTGGCCGCGGCCCTTCCCCATGAAGCCACGCCCCTATATATTTTTCGCTCGCCTGCGGCGCGCACCGCCCCTATCTTACATGGGGGGGGGGGCGCCAATGCAGTTTCTTGCACACAGCGCTAAAATGCCTAGTTACGGCACTGCCCTGTGGAACCCAGTGTACCTCACAGAAAGAGATTTAACCATGGTAAGTCTACCATAAATCTCCTTTTTGTTGTTGAACTATAGGTCCCAGCAAACCTGCCCTGCATGCTGGTACATGGAGAACCACAAGTACCAGCATGTGGGGCATTAAAGGGCCCACTGGTACCTTTAGTTCCACAACAAACTAAATATTACAACAACCACAGGACTCATACACTATACATCCATGCACACACACTTACACTTGCAAACACGCACTTAGATATTCTTACCTTGTCTCCCACGGAGCCCATCGTCCCCTTGTCCATGTAGAGTCCATGGGATACTTGGAAAAAATAAAAAATTATACTCATCTAACCTGGTGTAGATCGGTCCTCTTCTTTCCAAGTAGGCATCCAGGGGTTTAAAAAAAAAAAAAAAACCGAATTAACCCGAACTACTGGACATGTAGGAGTGTATGTTTAGACATACATTCCTACTATGTGAATGTGGACCCTGCACGTGAATACTATCACTAGAGGGACCTGCCAGCCAATCAGGAGCCTTCCATAGCAGCAGCTTCCTGATTGGCTTTGCTCTTCCAGGGCATAGCTAATAGCGGTTTGCCCATAGGAGTGAATGGAGGCGCTCGGCTCCATTCATTCCAATGGTTGAAACCACTTAATTGGTGTAACCACAAGGATCAGCCCCAGTTGACCTTGTGGTTAGGGGGGGAAAGACCATTTTGAGCAATGTCAGATGAATGACCCAGTGCAGAGAGCAGGGTGGGCCCCACTGCCTGAGGGGACCTGCCCCTTACGTTAGGGAGTCAGGGCTGACCTTGTGTGTGCCGGACTGATGGAGGTGTCCTGCCACCTATCAGCGTTGATGATAACAGCCATATACTGCCACTAATTAACAGACAGATGTACAATATTTCTGATTCACTGCTGTCTGTGAAATACAGGCAGTTCACAACCATTGGTGTTTCTATAATATGTGCAATGTGTGCATTGCACTTGGGCCCCTGGGTCCGGGAGGGGCCACACTGCACACACTGCACCCATATTTTAATACTTACCCTTCCAGAGTCCCGTGACGGGCACTGCAGCTGATGTGAAAATCACACCCAAAGTTGATCTACTGAAAATGGTGGGCACCAATGCCAGAGACTACTGCGCTGTAGAGAGGAGGGGGCCCAGCCGCAGTCTGCACAGGAGCCCCCTCCTCTGTTAAAACGTCCCTGCACACAACCAATGTAACTGGCACTGTCATGCTTACTGACCGAGGGACAAACTGAGGAAAGCACAAGTGGTCAGGAACAGAGCAGAGGCCGCAGTGTTCCTGCCCCCCACCAGGGTACATGCCCCCTGTTATCAACACTGTGCAGGATATTGTGCTTGTTCCCCTATCACCCACTATGGGGTGTATTCAATAAGTGTCGGATACAGAATGGATCCGACAAGCCCTATTCAATGAACGGACAAATCCGAATGTCGGATTTGGCCGTTCTTGGTGTCCTGTCCTGCTGCCGCGGTCAGCGGCTGCCGGGTGCGCTGTCAATGGCAGTAAGAGGAGCTGGCAGCGGCATGGGGGATGATGTGTGCGTCAGCGGGGGGAGCTGGCGGTGTCGGCGGGGGTTAATGTGTGCACTGGCGGGGGAGGCTGGCGGCAGAGGGGGGAGTTGTCTTCAGCGGAGGGGTGGTGCTGCATATAGTAAAGAGCCTGGCCGGGGGGACGCTCCTGCTCAATCCGACTTTTTTCAAAGTCGGATTGAGATTGTTGGAAAGGGGGCCAAAATTTGCCAGATTTGGCCCCGTTTCCGACAGCAGCAGGCTGATCGGCGGGTATTCCGCCGATCCAGCTGCTTTCAGACAGCATTCTGACTTGTCGGAAAAAATGTGCCCCTATTGAATAGGTCGGAAACAAGATGGCAGTTTCCGACCCTTATTGAATGCACCCCTATCTCTCCCTGTCATCCACTGCCTCCTCCTGCATTCTGCTGTCACCCTCTGCCTCCCCTTGCCTTACTCTGTCACCCTCTGCCTCTCCCTGTCACCCACTGCCGTGTGGCATATTGTGAACTTGGGTTGGTGTGGAGGGGTGGACCAACTTATATTTTTGCACCTAGGCCCACCACTCACAAGTTCCGTCACTGAAAACAAGACTAGGTAATAACAGACAGACAAGGAGGTAAGAGGGCCCTGCTCACAAGCTTACACTCTATAGGGAAATAGGCATTTAATACATTTAATACACAAGGATAAGTGCTACAGATTTCAGATAGTTTCAGTCAGATTGTAGAGGTTCTTGGTGGGCTGTATTATCCAGTTATGCCTCATTTCTTCTCTCCTCTACCTGTTGCAGACATTTACAGCCCATAGCTAGCATGAAGAAAAAAAAACACATTTTGTGCTTCCCGGAAGACTATAAGTCCATCTTTACATGAGTTCCACTTTTTCACCTAATGTACAGTTCAGCAATCAAAGTTTGCCGCATAGTGGTGCATAGCCTCAGACATGGCTGTGATGGAAAGCCCTTACATATCCCACACATATCTTCAAACTCTCCCTCGGTTCATTATCACCTACAGTACACCCACCAATTTCCTATACACAACTGTGGTAGGGTAATATAAGTGACATTAGGGTCTGGCCACTGTTCTTGAATAATGAAAAATATCATTATACAGCCTGATGGAAGATGTATAGCTAAAAGTATTCCTATAATTAGATTTCATTTAAAACTTTCTTTATATAGTTCTTACATCAAAACCAGATATACGTGACTACTGGCAGAGAGTATTATTACTAATTAGGCCTAGTAAGGTATCTTTTTATTCTGACATGACATTTTTCCCTGTTATTTTGTACCCAAGGAAGATTTTGTATTTATGAAGTTGCTGTTTGATCACAATAGCTTTCATTATGATATGCAAAGTTCTTTGGGTTTCCAGATAAAGAAAATGACCATATAAATAAATGATTGCAGTTGGTGTTAGTATTATTATTTTTTATTAGTAAGGTTATTATTGCTGAAATTGCTTTTTAGCTGTATTTGTGGTTCAAATGAGATTGCAACGGCTGGTTAAATATAAACATGTCCAAAGGATTATAGCTAGTAATGAGCTGAGAGCATACAAAAGACCTAATTAGCGACTTTACAGTGCATCCGGAAAGTATTCACAGCGCGTCACTTTTTCCACATTTTGTTATGTTACAGCCTTATTCCAAAATGGAATAATTTAATTTTCCCCTCAAAATTCTACACACAATACCCCATATTGACAACGTGAAAAAGTTTTTTGTTTTTTTTTAGATTTTTGAAAATGTATTAAAAATAAAAAAAATAAGAAATCACATGTACATAAGTATTCACAGCCTTTACCATAAAGCTCAAAATTGAGCTCAGGTGCATCCTGTTTCCACGGATCATCCTTGAGATGTCCCTACAGCTTAATTGGAGTCCACCTGTGGTAAATTCAGTTGATTGGACATTACTTGGAAAGGCACACACCTGTCTATATAAGGTCCCACACTTGACAGTGCATGTCTGAGCACAAACCAAGCATGAAGTCAAAGGAATTGTCTATAGACCTCTGAAACAGGATTGTCTCGAGGCACAAATCTGGGGAAGGGTACAGAAAAATATCTGCTGCTTTGAAGGTCCAAATGAGCACAGTGGCCTCCATCATCCGCAAATGGAAGAAGTTCGAAACCACCAGGACTCTTCCTAGAGCTGGCCGGCTGTCTAATCTGAGCGATCGGAGGAGAAGGGCCCTAGTCAGGGAGTTGACCAAGAACCCGATGGTCACTCTGTCAGAGCTACAGCATTCCTCTGTGGAGAGAGGAGAACCTTCTAGAAGGACAACCATATCTGCAGCAATCCACCAATCAGGCCTGTATTGTAGAGTGGCCAGACGGAAGCCACTCCTTAGTAAAAAGCACATGGCAGCCCACCTAGAGTTTGCCAAAATGCACCTGAAGGACTCTCAGACTATAAGAACCAAAATTCTCTGGTCTGATGAGACAAATATTGAACTCTTTAGAGTGAATGCCAGGCGTCATGTTTGGAGGAAATCAGGCACTGCTCATCACCAGGCCAATACAATCCCTACAGGGAAGCATGGTCAGAGCCGGCCATAGGCATAGGCAAACTAGGCAATTGCATATGGCATTTGACATGCCTAGGGGCATCAGCAGCTTCTGCTGATTAAAATGATATGCAGCATGCCTATATTCTGTGTGTAGCATTTCATATGCAGATATAGCCACAGTCTCACACAATATATAGGCATGCTGCGTATCAGTTTAATAAGCAGAAGCAGCTTGTGCATCCTAGCCACATAGCAATGTAAATAAGATGCATTTTCATTAAAAAAAAATGTGCCCGACGTTAGCATTGATGCAAGATTTGTGAGGACACATCTGTATCCAAGCAGAGGCAGAGGTCACAGTGTTAGTGGAAGTGTGAGTGCTGTGTGCATATGAGTGGGTTGGTTGTGCAGTAGTGTTCAGAATATGTGCAAGGAGCATTATGTGAGTCATGTAAAAATGCATTAATGTGCAATATATGTGTATAGGGGCACTAATAATGTGCAGCAAATGTGTAGGGGGCACAATGTGTGTCATTATGTGTATAAGGGCATTAATAATGTGCGCCATATGTGTAACAGAGTACTACTGTATGTGTGTCATTATGTGTATAGGGGCACTAATAATGTGCAGCAAATGTGTAGGGGGCACTATGTGTGTCATTATGTGTATAAGGGCATTATTAATGTGCGCCATATGTGTAAGGGACATTATGTGTAAAAGGGCATTAATAAAGGTTGTCATAATGAGTAAGGCGCATTATGTTTATAAGGACATTATTGTGTCTCATATGTGTAAGGGGCATTACTGTGTGGAATTGTGTATAAATGCATTACTAATGTGTGGCATTATGTGTATAAGGTGCTCTACTATGTGGCGTTGCATATAGAAAGGGCACTACTGTGTCGTCTAATGTGAATAAAGAGCAATAAGATGTGGTGTAATGTGAATAAGGAGCAATTCAGTGTAATGTAATGTGAATAAGGGGCTCTACTGTGAGGAGTAACGTTTATAAGGTAAAGTGATACTACTGTGGGATGTAATATGAATTATGGACACTATCGCAAGATAAAATGTGAATAAAGTTGCAGTACTGTGTGATGTAATTGGAATTGGGGTTACTATTGTGTGGCCATGCCCCTTCCCAGGAAGAAGATGCCCCTTTTTGCGCTGTGCGTCAAATGTGCGAACTGTTCCTATTTAAAATATAGGCGGTACAAGGACTGCTATGGGTGAGGGGTGATGGTGCTGGGAAAGAGGTGCAAGGTCAGAGGCAGAACCAGCGGTGGTGCTAGGGGGCACCAGCCAAAATCTTGCCTAGGGCATCATATTGGTTTGGTAAATCTCAAAAAAAACTTTTTACACGTTGTCATTATGGGGTATTGTGTGTAGAATTTTGAGGGAAAAATTAATTTATTCCAGTTTGTGGGAAAAGTGAAGCGCTGTGAGTACTTTCTGGATGCACTGTAAGTATGATTGTATTCATTGTTTCATCGTGATTTCAACTTTAATATCTATGACGGGATGTAATGGCGTACAAGACCGCCAGAGGTGCGGGTTGCTGGAAAATCTTACAAGGCAAAACCATGCTTGGGACAGAAGTACTTTGGATTTGGGATTTTTCCGTATTTTGAAATATTTACATACCATAATGAGATGTCTTGGGGATGGGACCCAAGTCTAAACATGAAATGCTTTTGTGCTTCATACAGTATATACCTTATACACAAAGCGGGTAATTCAATTGTGCATGATACATTTTCGGGGGTGGGGGGAAACAGGCTTTAGCAAAAAAAATTTCCCGATTGCAATGTTATTTGCCCAAATATGGGATTTTTTTCCCAGGATATATGTTTACAGATCCATGTATTTTCGCGATCGCAGCCACGAAAAAACAGCACTTATTGGAGACTTTGTTTCGCCTGCCTCCAGGCAGGTGAAAAAAAAAAAGAAATCCCAGGAAGTACCTACTTTCGGGGGTAAATGAATAACCCCCGGGGGATCAATTCCCACCATGGCATGTAGATCATTTTAAAATAAATATTCCCCCATATCCAAAAGGTAATTTTATATAATATTCCCCCATAGCCTGAAGGTAATTTTATACAATATGTTTTAATAATTTTGTGCATGAAACAAAGTTTGTGTACATTGAACCATCAGAAATCAAAGGGGTCTCTATCTGAGTTGCGCTAAAAAATATTGGATTTTCGGAATAACTCGGATATCGGATTTTCAGATATGGGAGACTCCACCTGTATTAGCTAGTAGTCAATGACGATGTGGGGTAAAAGAGACGCCCACCGGAACTATCGCAACTCATTCCCAACTGCGTACACATTAGCTGACTATACGCAAGAACAAGGGACATTGGGCTAAAGGCTAGTCCTATGGATACACACATTGGACACAGCAGTAGCCACGCAGGCGCCATGTTTCTGTACGTAAGAGCTTGCATGATACATCGGCCATTGCGTCCATTTCTGCATCAGGCCCATTGTGCATAGGGACGGTCCTAATAAGGTGTGAGATCCTGGGAATTATATAATTACCCCCCCTCTTCCTCCCCAGTCCCATACATTTACTAGTAGGCAGGATGCGGGAGGGCTTCCCACTCAACCGGGAGTCTGTAGGGGCTCTCCTGGATGTAAGTATAATCAGCTAGCACTTCTACAGTGGATGTACCAATGTAGCTCTTGCTCTTACTCCACCAGATCTCACACTCCGTCTAAATCTTCCTCTAATGGGCAAAACCATGTGCACTATAGGTGGAGCAGATGTAACATGTGCAGAGAGAGTTAGATTTGGGTGGGGTGTGTTCAAACTGAAATCTAAATTGCTGTGTAAAAATAAAGCATCCAGTATTTACCCTGCACAGAAACAATATAACCGACCCAAATCTAACTCTGTCTGCACATGTTACATCTGCCCCACTGGCAGTGCACATGGTTTTGCCAATTAGAGGAAGATTTTGCTTTTGCAATCAACCTTGAATTAGGCTCATTGTCCTCATACCTGGGGTTTATGTTTCCTTTGAGTGGTCAGGTGACTATGGTGATATGTATCATTGTCAGTGTTCACTAGAACAGCACTGGCCTCTAGGAGAAAGCGGACTTGATTAAATCAGGGGTCATGTGATTTATTCCTGCATTCCGAATAGCTCTTTTCCTTTTTTCTCCTGAATTTTTTCCAAAACCTTTTATTTTGCTCTTTTGCTAATCGTTTTACAGTCCGCAAAACACTGATATTTTGCATGATTTTCTGTTTTGCTAATATCCATCCTGTAATAGGTCCTGCCAGTGGGGACTGTGCTCAGACATGCTGAGAATAGAGGACTTTAGACATCACCACTCCAGTAACCATGCTATCCCGACTTCTGCGAAAATATCTAGGACATATACCACAGTACCCAGGCCCAACCATTCACTTACAAGATAAATCAAAACACAAAAATATGAAGCGCCTGCGTCTGTATTAGACAAAAAAAAGACTATTAAGTAACCACCAGAACACACGTTCGCTTCACTCGAGGGGCTGTATACAGCCCTACAGTAAAGCAATAGTTGGACATACAGGAAGAGAGAAGCGCTCATGGGTTCATAATAGACACCTAATAAGTGTATGCAGAGCCGGTAAATAGATTAAAAATGTATTTAATAAAAATGACAACCAATAGATATATCGAAAACAATTAATTAATTGCACCCAATATAATAAAATAATTCCCAGCTGGCCAGCAGTTTGAATTGGCAATAATTACTATTAAAACTTCCCTCAATAAGGAATCAGTGCACTGAAAGAACTGTGCTGTTGTACTCTCAGCGTGTAGTAACTTTGTATCAGTCAATGATGGTAACTGTTGCACGCTGAGACTATAACGGTGTAACGGCTAATGGTAGCGTTTACAAAGTGTCCGATTACCTCCCTTGTAGATATAGCGGTGTGGTCCTGCCCCAGTAACCAAGCGTCCTCGGATGTTTAAAATTGTCCACGTGGGTTGCCTTTCATATCTCCGGCTGTGACTACAGGTTGCTCCACGGGAGGAGAATATTAAACGAACTTGCAATGCTGACGCTTGTTTTAGCAAGGATACTTCTGCTCGTGGCGGGATGGACGGATGGCAATGTCCCGTAGCGGCTCCCGCTCTGCTATGCCGTGCACCTCTGTGTTAGCCAGGAATACTGCTACAGCTGCACAAAGTGGGCGGAGACTGACGCTGTAAGGCTCATGGATTTTTCTATTCAAACAAGTATATATATATACATATTTTTCTACATACAAATTTCTATATGTTCATGGTAAATATTTTACGTTTTTTATCTTTTATTTAAATATCTTTTTTTAAGTCTCTATTAATTATTAGATGTCTTTTGTATATATTAACTCTACCTAGAAAATACATTCTAGATGGCTTAAGCTAGAGATATTATATAACATTTGAAAGATCTTTATACAGAGCCGGTAAAATGTTGGGTAATTAGGTATACTTGTTTGAATAGAAAAATCCATGAGCCTTACAGCTGTAGGTACTAATTAATGCCTTTTAAAAGTAACTCCGTTTGGGTGAGGAGGTATTACTTTGAAAATGTCACGTGATTCCGTGACGAAACGCATCAGTCTCCGCCCACTTTGTGCAGCTGCAGCAGTATTCCTGAGAGTACAACAGCACAGTTCTTTCAGTGCACTGATTCCTTATTGAGGGAAGTTTTAATAGTAATTATTGCCAATTCAAACTGCTGGCCAGCTAGGAATTAGTTTATTATATTGGGTGCAATTAATTAATTGTTTTCGATATATCTATTGGTGTCATTTTTATTAAATACATTTTTAATCTATTTACCGGCTCTGAATACACTTATTAGGTGTCTATTATGAACCCATGAGCGCTTCTCTCTTCCTGTATGTCCAACCATTCACTTACAGGTCTCCGCAGCTGTGCACATGTTCCACTTGGCTAGCCGGTACATGAATGCACAGACTTGAAATGAATAGGAAAAAAATATGTAAAAATACTCAAAAAAAATAGTAAAGCAGTTTTATTGAATTTCTTCTGCTTTCTCCATTTGATAAATAGGCTGGAGAAAGAGATCCACGCGGGGGTTTGATTTGTGTCTTTGCTATGGTCACGTTGGTGTGATGTTGCCACAATTTTGAGTATACTTTAATAATAATGGTAATTTATCTCCATAGCCAAGTGATATAAGTAGGTTGGCTGGGGATAACAAGCGGCCCTGGCATATGGAACAGAGTTGCCCAAAGCCAAATCATTAGCTCAGCCCAGGGATGGACTGGGGCCGGGCCTGGAATTCTTTGTGCGTGCCAAATGCCCCATCTCAGCATGCCGGCCAAGCAGAGAGCCGGGAGACAAAGCTACTTGGACAGGCCTCCAGGTGGCTGTACCCGCCTATCAGACCATCATCCCTTTTGCCATTTGTCTTGGCTCAGCCTAATACTTGTGATTGTTTCCATTAATTGGCACTATGGATAATGTGGACAGGGTTGTGTTGAGCATGTGGTTATTACTTGTTTAGGCCTCTCACATTTGTACCATCAATTTTAAAAAAGCTTGAAGGCTTGAACAGATCAAGCAGCCATCATGGATTATAAAGCATTCATGAAATTATCACTATAGAGATCCAAGTTAGGCAGCTGAGACTTCTGTCTGGCCTGGTTGTTGGGGTGCATGCACCCTTGATGGAGCATGTAAGTAAGTACCTATTGTGTAATGGGGGCATGCTCACAGCATCACGTGGACCATGGTTACACCTCTCCTGCACTCCAAGCACTTTATAGAGATCTAGACCTACATAATCCATACCAACAGCTTCCACCCTCACTGTGCCCCTGCATCCAAGATCTCTGTTCTCATTGATGTTCAACTTCTGTAGTGATTGTGGCTTAACATACCACAGGTACAAAGTACGAGCCTCTGTGTATATGCCCGGTTGTCTGTGACTACTGGTTGCTAAATTTACTGCAAAAACAGAAACTAGGGATAATCATCAAAGGTTTTGCTAATGATGGAGGAACAAGCTTAGCTTTGCACTTGGAACCCCATTCAATACTGCCCCCAACTCTGATTGCCCTGCTGGTTAGCCCCATCTCATTCAGTTTCATCCCTCTTCCCCGATTGGCCCGTCGCCCACAGTAGGAATACCTGTTTATGGGTGAAGGCTAGCCCAGAGGTTCTCAAACACGGTCCTTAAGGCACCCTAACAGTCCAGGTTTTAAGTACATCCATACTTGGCCTCAGGTGACTTAATTAGCACCTTAGTCAATTTGATTTAACCCTCTGTGCAGAGTTATGGATATACCTAAAACCTGGACCGGTGAGGTGCCTTGAGGACCGCGTTTGAGAACCTCTGGGCTAGACATTGATGGAAAGCACCAAAGGTGACCTCTTTGAATGGCCATCCCTACCAGAAACTGGCCCCATAAAGGGGGTGCACCTTGAAAATCTTAGTACTTGTTCTTAGTAGCGGGGATCTATTTAAATAATGCTCCTTGGTTTCTATTTGCGTCCTCCACCCCCCTAGCTCTGTTATGACCTATCTGTTGCCCCCTCACCCTACTCCACACCCTCACTCCACTAAGCCACAACACCCCCTACCCCCTGACTCTCTTACTTGCCAAGTTCCTATCTCCTCTCCTTGGTTTATCCCATCTTCCTTGCAGTGGGAGCCGTTAGCTTCCATGACTCATGTAATCAGGAGATGGCACATACCTTATGAATTTATTCTGTAGATGTAGATGTTTCCAGTCTATCTGGTTCCATTGACTTGGCTACTTTCGGAGTTCCATCAGGATACTGTCCTCTGTAAATGGGCTCATGTACAGGGCAGTCAAGAGCGTCCTTTATGTTTGCTGGCAAACACCTTCTCATACCCAGCAATACTGCTGTAAGTATAAGCATCTGCGGACAGTAGCCAGGTGGCAAGTACACCACCAGAACTTTTAACAGAGACTATTTGGGGAATATTCCGTGGGAATATAAAGTAGGAACTATTACTATTTCCACTAGGATAATACCAGTGTAATAGCTGATGGGGAGAGTAAGTCGCTCTTTTAGTGTATCCCTACACTAACAAAAAAGAATATAATTCTTTTTAATTTATGTTTGTATGTATATGCCACTTTGTTTTTCTCTTTGTATACCGGTATTAATGAGGCACCTGCAGGGGCGTAGCCAGAACTTTGTGGGCCCCATAGCAACATTTTTAAGGGGCCCCCGTCCCAATGCGTTTAGAGAGACACTTCTCTGCCGCAGTTGTTAATTTTATACCCTATAATAGTGCCCTAGTTAATTGTCTGAAACATAGCAGAGCCTTATTTAATGTTATGCCCCATAGTAGTGCCCTGGTTTCTTTTATGAATCGTAGTAGTGATTAAGTTCACCCTATGTCACATATCAGAGCTGCCAGTACATATTATGCCACACAGTACCCCAAATTCACATTATGATATATAGTGCTCCCCGTTCATATTGTGCCTCATTACAGAGCCCCGGTTCATATTATATAACATTATAATGCCCTCCAGTTCATTTTATACCACAGTACAATGAGCAGGTCCAGGGGCATACCTAGATAAATTGTAGGCCGCAAAGAAAAAGTTTGAAAGGACCCCTATGTACCACCCAATAGCGAAAAATATATATAACACATGTAACTGTGACAGGGAAGGTGGGCCCCTCTCAGCTCTGGGCCCCATAGCAGCTGCACTTCCTGCACCTATGGTAGCTATGCCCTTGGGCACCTGTATGATATTGAATTTTTTATATTAGCTTTTTTTGATATACCGTAAAAAAAAAAAAAGTATTTACACAGGCTGAAAATAATAAAACCTCTGACTATGGCCCTCATTCCGAGTTGATCGGTCGCAAGGCGAATTTAGCAGAGTTACACACGCTAAGCCGCCGCCTACTGGGAGTGAATCTTAGCTTCTTAAAATTGCGACCGATGTATTCGCAATAATGCGATTACTAACTACTTAGCAGTTTCAGAGTAGCTCCAGACTTACTCTGCCTGTGCGATCATTTCAGTGCTTGTCGTTCCTGGTTGACGTCACAAACACACCCAGCGTTCGCCCAGGCACTCCCACCGTTTCTCCGGCCACTCCTGCGTTTTTTCCGGAAACGGTAGCGTTTTCAGCCACACGCCCCTGAAACGCCGTGTTTCCGCCCAGTAACACCCATTTCCTGTCAATCACATTACGTTCGCCGGAGCGAAGAAAAAGCCGTGAGTAAAAATACTTTCTTCATAGTAAAGTTACTTGGCGCAGTCGCAGTGCGAACATTGCGCATGCGTACTAAGCGGATTTTCACTGCGATGCGATGAAAAATACCGAGCGAACAACTCGGAATGAGGGCCTATATACATACGTGTATCATTTATTTAGCAAGCCCTTACACGAGCGCCAGAGCATCTCAATTTCACAAGAAAGTGGATAGCCCTGGGTACTGGAGTGGGCGTGGCAAATATCGGGGATATGTGGCCATGCCCAGTGCCGTTTCTTGCGGCGGGCGCGCCCTGCAACCGCACGGGGCGCCCGCCGCGGCACTTCTTGAGGACTTTGAATCCCCTCTCCTCCCGAGTGCCCAGCTCGGGGGGCGGGGTTTCGCGGAATGACGCATTTGCAAACGCGTCATTCCACGAAAACCCGCCCCCCGAGCTGGGCACTCGGGAGGAGGGAGTAGGGGGAGCCAAGCCGGCCGGCGGCGGCGCCGCGCAGACGAGGGAGAGTCGGCTGAAGAGCGGGAAGAACCGCTTCAAATGTAAGTCAGCCCCTCTCCCTCTCTCTCCCTCCCTCACCCCCACCACCACCACCTGCCGTACTGTGTAAAATGGGGACACCTGTCTGCCGGAATGTGTAAAATGGGGACGCAGTCTGCCGGAATGTGTAAAATGGGGGCACGTGCCTGCCTTAATGTGTAAAATAGGGACACTTGCCTGCCGGAATGTGTAAAATGGGGACACTTGCCTGCCGGAATGTGTAAAATGGGGACACTTGCCTGCCGGAATGTGTAAAATGGGGACGCAGTCTGCTGTAATGTGTAAAATGGGGGCACGTGCCTGCCGTACTGTGTAAAATGGGGACTCTTGCCTGCCGTACTGTGTAAAATGGGGACTATTGCCTGCCGGAATGTGTAAAATGGGGACGCAGTCTGCCGGAATGTGTAAAATGGGGACACTTGCCTACCGTGCTGTGTAAAATGGGGACACTTGCCTGCCGTGCTGTGTAAAATGGGGTCGCGTGCCTGTAAAATGAGGACTTTTTTTTTTTTATCCTGTGGTGGCCGTGATGATGAGATCAGATGAGGCCACGCCCATCTTAACAAAGCAACGCCCATTTTAATGAGGCCACGCCCCCTTGCCGGGAGCGCGCGCGGCGAAGGCGAGCACATGCTTTTACTCTTTATATCTATGGGGGGGGCGCATTTTTTTTAATGTGAATGGGGGGGGGGACGCATTTTTAAATCTCGCACTGGGAGCCAAATTGGCAAGAAACGGTCCTGGCCATGCCCCTGCCCCCAACAACAAAAAAATACGATTTTAAACCTACCGGTTAATCTTTTTCTCGTAGTCCGTAGAGGATGCTGGGGACTCCGCAAGGACCATGGGGATAGACGGGCTCCGCAGGAGACATGGGCACTTTAAGAAAGACTTTAGGTATGGGTGTGCACTGGCTCCTCCCTCTATGCCCCTCCTCCAGACCTCAGTTAGAGAAACTGTGCCCAGAGGAGACGGACAGTACGAGGAAAGGATTTTTGTTAAACCAAGGGCAAGATTCATACCAGCCCACACCATTCACACCTTATAACTTGTGATAAACTAACCAGTTAACAGTATGAAAAAACAACATAGCATCTGTCGGAGACCGATGAAAACTATAACATAACCCTTATGTAAGCAAAACTATATACAAGTGTTGCAGAAGTAGTCCGCACCGCACTTTCGACGGGCGCCCAGCATCCTCTACGGACTACGAGAAAAAGATTTACCGGTAGGTTTAAAATCTTATTTTCTCTTACGTCCTAGAGGATGCTGGGGACTCCGTAAGGACCATGGGGATTATACCAAAGCTCCCAAACGGGCGGGAGAGTGCGGATGACTCTGCAGCACCGATTGAGCAAACAAGAGGTCCTCCTCAGCCAGGGTATCAAACTTAGAGAACTTTGCAAAGGTGTTTGAACCCGACCAAGTAGCAGCTCGGCACAGCTGTAGTGCCGAGACCCCTCGGGCAGCCACCCAAGACGAGCCCATCTTCCTAGTGGAATGGGCCTTGACCGATTTTGGTAACGGCAATCCAGCCGTCGCATGCGCCTGCTGAATCGTGTTACAGATCCAGCGAGCAATAGACTACTTTGAAGCAGGAGCGCCAACCTTGTTGGCTGCATACAGGACAAACAGTGCTTCTGTTTTTCTGATTCTAGCCGTTCTGGCCACGTAAATTTTCAAAGCCCTGACCACATCAAGGGACTCGGAATCCTCCAAGTCTCGTATAGCCACAGGCACCACAATAGGTTGGTTCATATGAAAAGATGACACCACCTTAGGCAAAAATTAAGGACGGGTCCGCAATTCCGCTTTATCCTAGTCCTTAGGCTGCTCCTCCATCCCCCTGCCCCATGCCTTGGACATCTCTGCTTTGCTCGCATACCACCATCAGGCTTCTACCTGCTTGCACCTCATGTCATCTGTCTGTTGCCCCTCCCCACTAGATTGTTAGCTCTTCAGAGCAGGGCCCTCTTTCCTCTTGTCTAAACCCTCTTCTTGACACATTTCACTCAGCGACCATCTTTACCTGCTTTCTGTCCTGCTGGTAAAGGCTCATCTCTATTTATGGCCGCCAGCCCCAAGTAGTACAATGATTACTCCTTCGCTACTTACATCTAAGCTGTATTATGTTTTGAGAATTGTGTTGCTCTTTGTTACCTGCACTCCATTTTTGTTATTTATTTACTGTTATGCTAAGTTTTGTCTCCCTGTACTGTCCTTTGTACGGCGCTGCGAAACACTTGTGGCGCCCTATAAATAAAATGTAATAATAATAATAATAATAATCCATATGGAAAACTAGATAGGGGCTTTTATGAGACAAAGCCGCCAACTCCGACACTCGCCTAGCCGAAGCCAAGGCTAACAACATGACCACCTTCCATGTGAGATATTTTAACTCCACCGTTGTAAGTGGTTCAAACCAGTGCGACTTAAGGAAACTCAACACCACGTTAAGGTCCCAAGGCGCCACCGGAGGTACAAAAGGAGGCTGAATATGCAGCACTCCCTTCACAAAAGTCTGTACTTCTGGGAGAGAAGCCAATTCTTTTTGAAATAAAATGGATAAAGCCGAAATCTGAACCTTAATGGAGCCAAATTTTAGGCCCAAATTCACTCCAGTTTGTAGGAAGTGAAGGAAACGGCCCAGATGGAATTCTTCCGTAGGAGCATTCCTGGCCTCACACCAAGAAACATACTTTCGCCATATACGGTGATAATGTTTAGCTGTTACGTCCTTCCTAGCCTTTATCAGAGTAGGAATGACCTCATCCAGAATGCCCTTTTCCGCTAGGATCCGGCGTTCAACCGCCATGCCGTCAAATGCAGCCGCGGTAAGTCTTGGAACAGACAGGGCCCCTGTTGCAACAGGTCCTGTCTTAGAGGAAGAGGCCACGGATCTTCTGTGAGCATCTCCTGCAGATCCGGATACCAGGCCCTCCGTGGCCAATCTGGAACAATGAGAATTGTCTGTACTCCTCTTTTTCTTATTATTCTCAACACCTTTGGGATGAGAGGAAGAGGAGGAAACACATAGACCGACTGGAACACCCACGGTGTCACTAGGGCGTCCACAGCTACCGCCTGAGGGTCTCTTGACCTGGCGCAATACCTCTGCAGCTTTTTGTTGAGGCGGGACGCCATCATGTCTATCTGGGGCAGTCCCCACTGACTTGCAATCTGTGCGAAGATTTCCTGATGAAGTCCCCACTCTCCTGGATGCAGGTCGTGTCTGCTGTGGAAGTCTGCTTCCCAGTTGTCCACTCCCGGAATGAACACTGCTGACAGTGCGCTTACATGATTTTCCGCCCAGCGAAGAATCCTGGTGGCTTCCGCCATTGCCAGGTGGATATATGGGAACTTGAAGGTATGCATCCTTTATGTCCAGAGATACCATAAAATATCCCCCTTCCAGGCTGGCGATGACCGCCCTGAGCGATTCCATCTTGAACTTGAACCTTTTCAAGTATAGGTTCAGGGATTTTAAATTTAAAATGGGTCTGACCGAACCGTCCGGTTTCGGGACTACAAACAGGGTTGAGTAATATCCCCTCCCTTGTTGAAGTAGGGGAACCTTGACCACCACCTGTTGAAGATACAATTTGTGAATTGCATTTAACACTATCTCCCTTTCTGGGGGAGAAGTCGGCAGGGCCGATTTGAAAAACCGGCGAGGAGGCACCTCTTCGAATTCCAGCTTGTAACCCTGAGAAACAATTTCTATTGCCCAGGGAACCACCTGTGAGTGAACGCAGATGTGGCTGAAAATTCGAAGACGTGCCCCCACTGGGGCGGACTTCCTTAGCGGAGCCCCAGCGTCATGCGGTGGATTTTGTAGAGGCCGGGGAGGACTTCTGTTCCTGGGAACTAGCTGTGTTGTGCAGCTTTTTCCCTCTGCCCTTACCTCTTGTGATAAACTAACCAGTTAACAGTATGAAAAAACAACATAGCATCTGTCGGAGACCGATGAAAACTATAACATAACCCTTATGTAAGCAAAACTATATACAAGTCTTGCAGAAGTAGTCCGCACTTGGGACGGGCGCCCAGCATCCTCTACGGACTACGAGAAAAAGATTTACCGGTAGGTTTAAAATCTTATTTTCTCTTACGTCCTAGAGGATGCTGGGGACTCCGTAAGGACCATGGGGATTATACCAAAGCTCCCAAACGGGCGGGAGAGTGCGGATGACTCTGCAGCACCGATTGAGCAAACAAGAGGTCCTCCTCAGCCAGGGTATCAAACTTAGAGAACTTTGCAAAGGTGTTTGAACCCGACCAAGTAGCAGCTCGGCACAGCTGTAGTGCCGAGACCCCTCGGGCAGCCACCCAAGACGAGCCCACCTTCCTAGTGGAATGGGCCTTGACCGATTTTGGTAACGGCAATCCAGCCGTCGCATGCGCCTGCTGAATTGTGTTACAGATCCAGCGAGCAATAGACTACTTTGAAGCAGGAGCGCCAACCTTGTTGGCTGCATACAGGACAAACAGTGCTTCTGTTTTTCTGATTCTAGCCGTTCTGGCCACGTAAATTTTCAAAGCCCTGACCACATCAAGGGACTCGGAATCCTCCAAGTCTCGTATAGCCACAGGCACCACAATAGGTTGGTTCATATGAAAAGATGACACCACCTTAGGCAAAAATTAAGGACGGGTCCGCAATTCCGCTTTATCCATATGGAAAACTAGATAGGGGCTTTTATGAGACAAAGCCGCCAACTCCGACACTCGCCTAGCCGAAGCCAAGGCTAACAACATGACCACCTTCCATGTGAGATATTTTAACTCCACCGTTGTAAGTGGTTCAAACCAGTGCGACTTAAGGAAACTCAACACCACGTTAAGGTCCCAAGGCGCCACCGGAGGTACAAAAGGAGGCTGAATATGCAGCACTCCCTTCACAAAAGTCTGTACTTCTGGGAGAGAAGCCAATTCTTTTTGAAATAAAATGGATAAGGCCGAAATCTGAACCTTAATGGAGCCAATTTTTAGGCCCAAATTCACTCCAGTTTGTAGGAAGTGAAGGAAACGGCCCAGATGGAATTCTTCCGTAGGAGCATTCCTGGCCTCACACCAAGAAACATACTTTCGCCATATACGGTGATAATGTTTAGCTGTTACGTCCTTCCTAGCCTTTATCAGAGTAGGAATGACCTCATCCAGAATGCCCTTTTCCGCTAGGATCCGGCGTTCAACCGCCATGCCGTCAAATGCAGCCGCGGTAAGTCTTGGAACAGACAGGGCCCCTGTTGCAACAGGTCCTGTCTTAGAGGAAGAGGCCACGGATCTTCTGTGAGCATCTCCTGCAGATCCGGATACCAGGCCCTCCGTGGCCAATCTGGAACAATGAGAATTGTCTGTACTCCTCTTTTTCTTATTATTCTCAACACCTTTGGGATGAGAGGAAGAGGAGGAAACACATAGACCGACTGGAACACCCACGGTGTCACTAGGGCATCCACAGCTACCGCCTGAGGGTCTCTTGACCTGGCGCAATACCTCTGCAGCTTTTTGTTGAGGCGGGACGCCATCATGTCTATCTGGGGCAGTCCCCAGTGACTTGCAATCTGTGCGAAGATATCCTGATGAAGTCCCCACTCTCCTGGATGCAGGTCGTGTCTGCTGTGGAAGTCTGCTTCCCAGTTGTCCACTCCCGGAATGAACACTGCTGACAGTGCGCTTACATGATTTTCCGCCCAGCGAAGAATCCTGGTGGCTTCCGCCATTGCCACTCTGCTCCTTGTGCCGCCCTGGCGGTTTACATGAGCCACTGCGGTGATGTTGCCTGACTGGATCAGAACTGGTAAGTCGCGAAGCAAGGTCTCCGCTTGACGAAGGGCGTTGGATATGGCCCTCAGCTCCAGGAAGTTGATGTGAAGACATGTCTCTTGACTTGACCAAAGACCCTGGAAGTTTCTTCCTTGTGTGACTGCTCCCCAACCTCGGAGGCTCGCGTCCGTGGTCACCAGAACCCAGTCCTGAATGCCGAACCTGCGACCCTCTAGAAGGTGAGCACTCTGCAGCCACCACAGGAGAGATACCCTGGCCCTGGGGGACAGGGTGATCAACTGATGAATCTGTAGCTGTGACCCGGACCACTTGTCCAGTAGGTCCCATTGGAAGGTCCTCGCATGGAACCTGCCGAATGGAATGGCCTCGTAAGATGCCACCATCTTTCCCAGGACTCGAGTGCAGTGATGCACTGACACCTGTTTTGGTTTCAATAGGTTCCTGACCAGAGTCATGAGTTCTTGAGCCTTTTCCATTGGAAGATAAACCCTTTTCTGGTCCGTATCCAGAATCATGCCCAAGAAGGTCAGACGAGTCGTAGGAACCAGCTGCGACTTCGGGATATTGAGAATCCAGCCGTGTTGCTGTAACACCTTCAGTGAAAGTGACACGCTGTTCAGTAACTGCTCTTGTGATCTCGCTTTTATGAGGAGATCGTCCAAGTACGGGATAATTGTGACACCCTGCTTGCGCAGGAGCACCATCATTTCCGTTATTACTGTGGTGAAAATTCTCGGGGCCGTGGAAAGCCCAAACGGCAACATCTGAAATTGGTAATGACAATCCTGTACCGCAAATCTCAGGTACGCCTGATGAGGTGGATATATGGGAACTTGAAGGTATGCATCCTTTATGTCCAGAGATACCATAAAATATCCCCCTTCCAGGCTGGCGATGACCGCCCTGAGAGATTCCATCTTGAACTTGAACCTTTTCAAGTATAGGTTCAGGGATTTTAAATTTAAAATGGGTCTGACCGAACCGTCCGGTTTCGGGACTACAAACAGGGTTGAGTAATGTCCCCTCCCTTGTTGAAGTAGGGGAACCTTGACCACCACCTGTTGAAGATACAATTTGTGAATTGCATTTAACACTATCTCCCTTTCTGGGGGAGAAGTCAGCAGGGCCGATTTGAAAAACCGGCGAGGAGGCACCTCTTCGAATTCCAGCTTGTAACCCTGAAAAACTATTTCTATTGCCCAGGGATCCACCTGTGAGTGAACCCAGATGTGGCTGAAAATTCGAAGACGTGCCCCCACTGGGGCGGACTTCCTTAGCGGAGCCCCAGCGTCATGCGGTGGATTTTGTAGAGGCCGGGGAGGACTTCTGTTCCTGGGAACTAGCTGTGTTGTGCAGCTTTTTCCCTCTGCCCTTACCTCTGGCAAGAATGGACGCACCTCGTACTCTCTTATTTCTTTGTGACCGAAAGGACTGCATTTGATAATGTGGTGCTTTCTTAGGCTGTGAGGGAATATAAGGCAAAAAATTTGATTTACCAGCTGTAGCTGTGGAGACCAGGTCTGAGAGACCTTCCCCAAACAATTCCTCACCCTTGTAAGGTAAAACCTCCATATGCCTCTTTGAGTCGGCATCACCTGTCCATTGCCGGGTCCACAGGACTCGTCTAGCAGAAATCGACATAGCGTTGATTCTAGAACCCAGTAGACCAATGTCTCTTTGAGCATCTCTCATATATAAGACAGCATCTTTTATATGACCCAGGGTCAATAAGATGGTATCCTTATCCAGGGATTCAATTTCCGCTGATAAGGTATCTGTCCATGCTACTACAGCGCTACACACCCAAGCCGACGCAATAGCCGGTCTGAGTAAGGTACCCGAATGTGTTTAAATGGACTTCAAGGTAACCTCCTGCTTGCGATCAGCAGGATCCCTGAGGGTAGCCGTATCTTGGGATGGCAGCGCTACCTTTTTGGATAAGCTTGTCAACGCTTTGTCCACCCTAGGGGAGGATTCCCACCGTATCCTGTCCGTTGGTGGGAAAGGATACGCCATAAGAATCCTTTTGGGAATCTGCAGTTTTTTGTCTGGAGATTCCCAAGCTTTTTCACACATTCAGCTCATGTGAGGGAGGAAAGGTTACCTCAGGTTTCTTTCCCTTATACATGTGTACCCTCGTGTCAGGGACAGGGGGTTCCTCTGTGATATGCAAAACATCTTTTATTGCAATAATCATATATCGAATACATTTAGCCAATTTTGGCTGTAACTTTGCATCATCGTAGTCGACACTGGAGTCAGAATCCGTGTCGGTATCTGTGTCTACTATTTGGGATAGTGGGCGCTTTTGAGACCCCGAAGGTCCCTGCGACATAGGGACAGACATGGGTTGACTCCCTGGCTGTTCCCTAGCTTCCGCTTTGTCTAATCTTTTGTGCAATAAATTTACATTAGCACTTAAAACATTCCACATATCCATCCAGTCAGGTGTCGGCGTTGTCGACGGAGACACCACATTCATTCTCTCCTCCTCCTCCTCCCTAGGAGAGCCTTCTACCTTAGACATGTCGACACACGCGTACCGACACACCACACACTCAGGGAATCCTCTTATCTGAAGACAGTTCCCCCACAAGGCCCTTTGGAGAGACAGAGAGAGAGTATGCCAGCACACACCCAGCGCTATATGACCCAGGAAAAAACACACACAATGGGGTAAATTTACTAAGGTCCCGATTTTGACCGAGATGCCGTTTTTTCATCAAAGTGTCATCTCGGTAATTTACTAAGCAATAATCACGGCAGTGATGAGGGCATTCGTAATTTTTTGGAAGTCCAACAAAAAAAATACAAATGAATACACCATCGGTCAAAACGCGGCTGTTTAAGTATGAATCTCGGTAATTTACTAAGAAGTGCAAAGTATAAAACAAACAAACACTGCCGTGAAAAATTACAACTCGTAAAAAAGTGCTAAAAAAAAACAGACCGGCTTTTTTTTTCCGTGATTGGATAGGCATGCACGGATCCATGAGATCCGTGCATGTATATCAGTGGGAAGTGGTGGGAAAGTGATTATTTTCTCAATAAAAATTGCGTGGGGTCCCCCCTCCTAAGCATAACCAGCCTCGGGCTCTTTGAGCCGATCCTGGTTGCAGAAATATGGTGAAAAAAATGACAGGGGTTCCCCCATATTTAAGCAACCAGCATCGGGCTCTGCGCCTGGTCCTGGTTCCAAAAATACGGGGGACAAAAAGAGTAGGGGTCCCCCGTATTTTTAAAACCAGCACCGGGCTCCACTAGCTGGACAGATAATGCCACAGCCGGGGGTCACTTTTATATAGTGCCCTGCGGCCGTGGCATCAAATATCCAACTAGTCACCCCTGGCCGGGGTACCCTGGGGGAGTGGGGACCCCTTCAATCAAGGGGTCCCCCCCCCCAGCCACCCAAGGGCCAGGGGTGAAGCCCGAGGCTGTCCCCCCCCATCCAATGGGCTGCGGATGGGGGGGCTGATAGCCTTTTGTGATAATGAAAAGATATTGTTTTTAGTAGCAGTACTACAAGGCCCAGCAAGCCTCCCCCGCATGCTGGTACTTGGAGAACCACAAGTACCAGCATGCGGCGGAAAAACGGGCCCGCTGGTACCTGTAGTACTATTACTAAAAAAATACCCAAAAAAACACAAGACACACACACCGTGAAAGTAAAGATTTATTACATACATGCACACAAACATACATACATACTTACCTTATGTTCACACGAGGGTCTGTCCTCTTCTCCAGTAGAATCCAAGGGGTACCTGTTGAATAAATTCTACTCACCAGATCCCGGGTCCCAGGGTCCTCGGGGCAACCATTTGTAATCCAGGTACTTGCATAAAATAAGAAAACGGAAAGCCGAGCCACAAACTGAAAGGGGCCCCATGTTTTCACATGGGACTCCTTTCCCCGAATGCCAGAAACCCACTCTGACTTCTGTCTAAGTGGGTTTCCTCAGCCAATCAGGGAGCGCCACGTTGTGGCACCCTCCTGATCGGCTGTGTGCTCCTGTACTGACTGACAGGCGGCACACGGCAGTGTTACAATGTAGCGCCTATGCGCTCCATTGTAACCAATGGTGGGAACTTTCTGCTCAGCGGTGACGTCACTTTAGGTCAACCGCAGGGCAGAAAGTTCCCACCATTGGTTACAATGGAGCGCATAGGCGCTACATTGTAACACTGCCGTGTGCTGCCTGTCATACAGTACAGGAGCACACAGCCGATCAGGAGGGTGCTACAACGTAGCGCTCCCTGATTGGCTGAAGAAACCCACTTAGACAGAAGTCAGAGTGGGTTTCTGGCATTCGGGGAAAGGAGTCCCATGTGAAAACATGGGGCCCCTTTCAGTTCGTGGCTCGGCTTTCCGTTTTCTTATTTTATGCAAGTACCTGGATTACAAATGGTTGCCCCGAGGACCCTGGGACCCGGGATCTGGTGAGTAGAATTTATTCAACAGGTACCCCTTGGATTCTACTGGAGAAGAGGACAGACCCTCGTGTGAACATAAGGTAAGTATGTATGTATGTTTGTGTGCATGTATGTAATAAATCTTTACTTTCACGGTGTGTGTGTCTTGTGTTTTTTTGGGTATTTTTTTAGTAATAGTACTACAGGTACCAGCGGGCCCGTTTTTCCGCCGCATGCTGGTACTTGTGGTTCTCCAAGTACCAGCATGCGGGGGAGGCTTGCTGGGCCTTGTAGTACTGCTACTAAAAACAATATCTTTTCATTATCACAAAAGGCTATCAGCCCCCCCATCCGCAGCCCATTGGATGGGGGGGGACAGCCTCGGGCTTCACCCCTGGCCCTTGGGTGGCTGGGGGGGGGGACCCCTTGATTGAAGGGGTCCCCACTCCGCCAGGGTACCCCGGCCAGGGGTGACTAGTTGGATATTTGATGCCACGGCCGCAGGGCACTATATAAAAGTGACCCCCGGCTGTGGCATTATCTGTCCAGCTAGTGGAGCCCGGTGCTGGTTTTAAAAATACGGGGGACCCCTACTCTTTTTGTCCCCCGTATTTTTGGAACCAGGACCAGGCGCAGAGCCCGATGCTGGTTGCTTAAATATGGGGGAACCCCTGTCATTTTTCCCCCCATATTTCTGCAACCAGGATCGGCTCAAAGAGCCCGAGGCTGGTTATGCTTAGGAGGGGGGACCCCACGCAATTTTTTTTGGGGATTTTACAGTGTTTAATTTAAAAAAAAAAAAAAAAAATGAACCCCAGCACGGATCACACAGATCCGGCCGAGATTCATTGTAAAAAAGTCGGCAGTGTTTTGCTAATCACTGCCGTAAAAATAAATAAAAAAACACGAATGACATCGACATCGGAACAAAAGAAAAACCCGAATACGACAGCTTAGTAAATCCATCGTAACAAATTCAAAAAGTTGCAGTTTTACACTTTCGATGTCATTCGTGATTGAACTTTGACCTGAAACGGGAAAACACGAATCTTAGTAAATTTACCCCACAATGTCTACCTAGATAGCGCTGTATGTATTTTGCGCCAAATATGTGCCCCCCCCCCTTCTTTAAAACCCTCTTTCACCGTGGATAAGCAGGGGAGAGTCCGGGGAGCTTCCTCTCAGCGCTGTGCTGTGGAGAAAATGGCGCTGGTGAGTGCTGAGGAAGAAGCCCCGCCCCCTCGGCGGCGGGCTTCTGTCCCGCTCAAATATGTAAAAACCTGGCTGGGGCTCTTTATATATACAGTGCCCAGCTGTATATATATACTTTTGCCAGAAAACGAGGTTTATTGCTGCCCAGGGCGCCCCCCCTGCGCCCTGCACCCTTACAGTGACTGCCGTTTGTGTGTGCTGTGTGGGAGCAATGGCGCACAGCGTTACTGCTGTGCGTTACCTCAGTGAAGATCTGAAGTCTTCTGCCGCCTCTGAAGTCTTCTTTCTTCTCATACTCACCCCGCTTCTATCTTCCGGCTCTGTGAGGAGGACGGCGGCGCGGGTCTGGGACGGGCGGCGAGGGTGAGACCTGCGTACCGATCCCTCTGGAGCTAATGGTGTCCAGTAGCCTTAGAAACAGAGCCTGACATTAAAGTAGGTCTGTTTCTCTCCCCTCAGTCCCTCGATGCAGGGAGTCTGTTGCCAGCAGGCTCTCTGAAAATAAAAAACCTAACAAATATACTTTCTTCCTGGAAACTCAGGAGAGCTCCCTGTAATGCACCCAGTCTCCTCTGGGCACAGTAGTAAACTGAGGTCTGGAGGAGGGGCATAGAGGGAGGAGCCAGTGCACACCCATACCTAAAGTCTTTCTTAAAGTGCCCATGTCAGGTCCCTGTGGCAGGGCCGAGCTGTGCTGCAAAGCGAGACAGTGTGAATATACCCCTGAGCAACTGTCTCACCATACTATGAGGCTGATTTATCAACGAGTTTTATCATATACAACCAGTTTTAAAACTCGCTGCGTATGATAAATGGTGCTCCAGCCAATCTGCTCCCAGCTGTAAATTTTAAAATACATGACAATTAGGAGCTGATTGGCTAGAGCACCATTTATCTTGATAAATCAGCCCCTATGTGTGACACCGAGAAGTGGTGCCAACCGCTACAGCAGACCCATGCCCCCACCAGGCCTCTCCAGCAGGCACCGGCAGCGATTAACAGTACCTACCCCCCGTCTCCGCGCCCCTGCGCCTGTATACATTCTCTGATCCAGATTTATCAAGTCTTGGAGAGTGATAAATAGCACAGTGATGAAGTCCCAGCCAATCAGCTTGTAACTGTCATTTTTCAAACACCGCCTGTGACATGACAGTTAGAAGCTGATTGGTTGGTACTTCATCACTGTGCTATTTATCACTCTCCAAGGCTTGATAAATGGGGGCCTCTGTTAGTTAACTGAAGTCCAATCCTTCCCATTCTATTGGACATAATGAAAATAAATACAGCTTTGTATGGATTGTAGTACTCCATGTTCTCAGGGGATACCAGCCGTATACACTGCTCTCCGGTGCCCAGCGGGGGACCAGTTGCTAACATGTTATATTGTGGAAGTGGTGTTCAAAAGTGAAAAATCCACTATACAGTAGACCACCCACTACTAAATTATTTATGCAAAATTTCACATCTGGCTTGTTTTTCTTTTCTTTTTTTTTGTTACAAATTTTTATACAGATTTTAATGCAAGATCTGTTTCCTTTTATGCACTCTGCAGACATCACATCTAGCCAGATCAGTTTCGGTAAAGTACACAGATTTATGTTTTGTTTTGTTTTGTCTTCACTGCGATTTATGATTTGCGTAATATGACTTAATTTGGAAGAAACACTGACTTTCAAAAGTGCAAAACATGATTGGTAAAACAGTGTAATGAAAGTAAATGGCTAAAAATAAGAGTGTGTATTTAGCGGCATGTTTATGTATAATGCAACTGGATTGCAGATATGAATGTCAGGATAAGTCAACTAACAAATTATGTGGGTGTTTTTGCAGCACATTTGTGAAGCAATATTAACTTACCATAGATGTTCACTTAAGCTGGGCATACACTATACTTTCCGGACAGACCTTGTACAATTATCTTGCGGATCTGGCTGTTGGGATGAAATTCTGGTAATGGATGAGAGCAAATGACAATCGACCATTTGCTCCGAAAAACTGAAAAATGGTCAAAACCTGTCATTCAAATTGTTTGAATAACGCATTTCACCAATTTGTATGAATGACAGTTTTTGGCCATTTTCAAGTGTTTGGGAGCAATTGGTCGATTGTCATTTGCTGCATCCATTACCAGACTTTCATTCCAACCAGCCAATCTTGTAATTGATAATACGATTTTTAAATAGTTGAATGATTTCTCAGCTAGGGCTCATATACATGAGAACTGGAAAACAACCCTAGTTAAAAAGTTCTTCACTACTCTGAAATTCTCCCCAGCATGGTGACAAAAAATTCCATCTTCACAGCCCTGGACCTGCTCTGCCATACACGATTTACAACATTGGGAGCTAGTGGCATGGCTGTGATGACGCGTTTTACTGAATATCATGTCAGTAATCCTCGAGGCTGCATACTTCTTGAGGGGGTGGAGATCGGCAAGGCTAACCTAGTCTCCGTAGAGTAGGAGAAAACTCCTCCAAATACATTACCACTCGTCCCGGGTATGGATCATCAAATCGACAGTGTCTAGGTCAACAATGTTTAGGTCGACCACTATAGGTCGTCAGTCACTAGTTCGACAGGGTTGGAAGGTCGACATGGTTCCTAGGTCGACATGTGCTAGGTCGACAGGTCAAAATATCGACATGAGATTTTTTTGGGGGGGTGCCGTTTTCTTCGTAGAGTGACCGGGAACCCCAATAAATGCACCGTGTCCCCTCGCATGGCGCTTCGGGCAAGGTGCCTCGCTCCGTTACTGCTTCGCTTGGCACAGATTAACGTTTCAATCGTAGTCCACATGGATCGTTAAGTATGAAAAAGTTCAAAAAAAGAAAAAAAATGTGAAAAACTCATGTCGACCTTTTGACCTGTCGACCTAGCACATGTCGACCTAGAAGCCCTGTCGACCTTCCAACCCTGTCGACCTAGTGACTGTCGACCTATAGTGGTTGACCTAAACATTGTCGACCTAGACAGTGTCGATCTTCAGACCGGATCCCCTCCTCCCATATGAATAAGAAATTGCATGCATGTAAATTGTTAGCGGCAGCGCCAGCAGAAGTATTGGGGGTACTCAAGCACCCACAGCATCTATAGAGCTGGCTTGTCTGCTGGGAGCAACTTTGAAACTGACGCAAAGGGGATCCTTGCCTGAAATTATCTGTGTCCATTTGCTTACATTGCTTTTGAGTCTTATTGCCATCAGACCACTATTATAGGCTTCAAACATGTTAATTGAATGGTTAAAATGAATACTGGTGTGTTAGCGGCTTTAAGGAAATACACTAATAAGGGGTTTCTGTTGTGCAACAAACCTAATATTATTTTAGCAAAGTGAAAAAAAAAATACACTTGGCTAAATACCAAGGGACTTATTTATCAAAATAATGAAGCGCCCTAGTGTGTTTTCATTTCTAAAATGCATTTGATCTAATTATAAATATTTTATTTAATTATAAAGTGGAACAGAAGCCCAGATTTGGTCCTTTCAGTTCCACTGTGAGCACGCGGCCAGCAAGCCCGGTAACGCAAGAGCTTTAGGAAACTGGCCTCGGAAAGTGGTTAGCTAACTCCTGTTGCTCTGGGACGTTACCGCCCAGCAGGCTCTGCAATTAGAAATGACTACAACATTACAACAATAACTGCAATCATTTTTATTTTTTTATTATCACGTTAACCTAGCGCAATTCTACTACAGGTATTGGCCATCTGCATAAATAGTGTGATCTTAGGCTACAGTAGATGCACCTATACAATTATTGGACCAATTTGACAATAATCGGCCTGTTTTATTGTATAGTGCATTCAAATGATCATTTTGGCAATTTGCCGATAAACCAGCAAAACTGTGGCCACAGACATGCTCCTTCGATTACCAGATCTGTCGGCCAAGACAAAATCTCAGCCTCAACCATATCGTGCATTACTGGACATTCTCGATAATCATACAGTATTTCCCACATTTATCCGTGACTGCGTCATTCTCCTTGTGGGCGGGCATATGCAAATTCAGTGTGGTTTGGCAGAAAATGGGTTACTTTAACCAGGGCCGTAACTACGTGTGTGCCAAGTGGGCTTGGCACACAGCGCAGTTGCCCTGAGGGCGCATGGCCAGCGGCATGTAATGAGTCAAATTGACTCACTACATGCCGCCTCTGCTGTGTGCGCCGTGCGCCGCGCTGGAGGGAGAAGAGACCAGCGCCGGGCAGCGGACAAGGAGGAGGAGGGAGGGGGAGCAGGGAGCCGCAGCAGCGCTATTTCATTGGTAGTAAGCGCCGCTGCAGCATGCCCCTCTCCTTCTGTATTGGCTGCCCGGCGCTGCTATGGATGCTGGGATGCGGTTCCTTCATCCCAGCATCCACAGCAGCGCCAGGCAGCCAATACGGAAGAAGAGGGGGATGCTGAAGCGGCGCTTACTACCAATGAAATAGCGCTGCTGCGGCTCCCTGCTCCCCCTCCCTCCTCCTCCTCCTCACCTCACTGCCTGCACCGAGAGGGAGATGCCAGCACGAGGAGCCTGTCAGCGGGGATAAGGTAAGTATATCCCTCTCTCTCTCTCTCTCTCTCTCTCTCTCTCTCTCAGGGGGACACCGTCTGCCGCAATGTGTAAAAAGGGGGCCTGGCTGCCGCAATGTGTAAAAAGGGGTCCTGGCTGCCGCAATGTGTAAAAAGGGGGCCTGGCTGCCGCAATGTGTAAAAAGGGGTCCTGGCTGCCGCAATGGGGGACTGGCTGCCGCAATGTGTAAAAAGGGGTCCTGGCTGCCGCAATGGGGGACTGGCTGCCGCAATGTGTAAAAAGGGGGCCTGGCTGCCGCAATGGGGGACTGGCTGCCGCAATGTGTAAAAAGGGGGCCTGGCTGCCGCAATGTGTAAAAAGGGGTCCTGGCTGCCGCAATGTGTAAAAAGGGGTCCTGGCTGCCGCAATGTGTAAAAAGGGGTCCTGGCTGCCGCAATGGGGGACTGGCTGCCGCAATGTGTAAAAAGGGGTCCTGGCTGCCGCAACGGGGGACTGGCTGCCGCAATGTGTAAAAAGGGGGCCTGGCTGCCGCAATGGGGGATTGGCTGCCGCAATGTGTAAAGAGGGGGCCTGGCTGCCGCAATGTGTAAAAAGGGGGCCTGGCTGCCGCAATGTGTAAAAAGGGGTCCTGGCTGCCGCAATGTGTAAAAAGGAGGACCGGCTGCCGCAATGTGTAAAAAGGGGTCCTGGCTGCCGCAATGTGTAAAAAGGGGTCCTGGCTACCGCAATGTGTAAAAAGGGGGACTGGCTGCCGCAATGTGTAAAAAGGGGGACTGGCTGCCATAATGTGTAAAAATGGGGAATGGCTGCCGCAATGTGTAAAAAGGGACTGGCTGCCGCAATGTGTAAAAAGGGGTCCTGGCCGCCGCAACGTGTAAAGAGGGGGCCTGGCTGCCGCAATGTGTAAAAAGGGGGACTGGCTGCCGCAATGTGTAAAAAGGGGGACTGGCTGCCGCAATGTGTAAAAAGGGGCACTGGCTGCCGCAATGTGTAAAGAGGGGGTCTGGCTGCCGCAATGTGTAAAAAGGGGGACTGGCTGCCGCAATGTGTAAAAAAGGGGGCCTGGCTGCCGCAATGTGTAAAAAGGGGGACTGTCTGCCGCAATGTGTAAAAAGGGGGACTGTCTGCTGTAATGTGTAAAAAGGGGGACGCTGTCTGCTGTAATGTATAAAAGGGGCTCTACCTGGTGTAGTGGCGCTACTGCGCAGCGTAATTTGAATAATGTAGACTACTGTGCACCGTAGTATGAATTGCTATTATTTTGTGGCCACGCCCCTTCCCCGTGAAGCCACGCCCCTATAAATTTTTGGCGCGCCTACGGCGCGCACTGCCCCTATCATACGTGGGGGGCGCCACTGTTGTTTCTTGCACACAGCGCTAAAATGCCTAGTTACGGCACTGACTTTAACCACTTAACTGGCATGGTCGCATCAGATGCGACCACACTAGGCTGGGCTTTCCCTGACATGGTCGCATCTGATGTGACTAGTCAGAAATGCCCAGTTGGCTGCTGTGGGAAGAGAATATTTCCACAGCCACCAATATAAGAGGGACCTCCCTGCCTCAGTGCTGCTATGGCTCCTCCTCTAGTGTGTCCCGATCACCCCCTCCCACCCAGCGGCTACGGAGAACAGCAGCTGCCGGGATGTCAGCGCTGCTCCACTGAATGTACCCGGCAGCTGCAGAGAGCAGCAGCTGCTGGGAACATGCTCCGCTGCGCTCTGAATATTGGGGGGGAGTAATACCTATGGAGGTGGTGTGGGGGGTAAAATAGTAATATGATGTGGGGGGGGGGGTTAAAATAATAAAAATAAATATACTGGCCACAAGTGGAGGAGGGGGGTGCAAAAAAAAAAAGGGAATGGCAAGTAATTTTATTATGGGGGCTAATGGACACGGGATGGTGCAAGACACCCCCTAAGCATATAAAAAAAATGTTAAATATAGCTTTTAAAATGCTTTTTAAACTATATTACATTTTTAAAAAAACACGACTGACCGGTTTTGCCGTCAAAAATTCATCAGTTAAGTAGTTAAAGAAACAATTGCTTAGAATATAGGGGGTCATTCCGAGTTGATCGCTCGCTAGCAGTTTTTAGCAGCCGTGCAAACGCTATGCCGCCGCCCACTGGGAGTGTATTTTAGCTTAGCAGAAGTGCGAACGAAAGGATCGCAGAGCGGCTAGAAAATTATTTTGTACAGTTTCTGAGTAGCTTCAAACCTACTCAGCGCTTGCGATCACTTCAGACCATTCAGTTCCTGATCTGACGTCACAAACACGCCCTGCGTTCGCCCAGCCACGCCTGCGTTTTTCCGAACATTCCCTGAAAACGGTCAGTTGACACCCAGAAACGCCCTCTTCCTGTCAATCACTCTGCGGCTGCCTGTGCGATTGAAATGCATCGCTAGACCCTGTGTAAAACGACATTGTTCGTTGTAATAGTACGCCGCACGTGTGCATTGCACCGCATGCGCAGAAGTGCCTTTTTTTGCCTCATTGCTGCACAGCGAACGAATGCAGCTAGCGATCAACTCGGAGTGACCCCCCTAGCTCAGATATCGTGTCGGGGCCTTCAATTCCGAAAAATCAACCTGAGTGTCAGGACGGCCCAAAAAATCGGACAGTGTTTAACTAGCTTTAGAGCTTTACTTCTTTTCAAGTGGAATCTCCTTTTCAATTGTTAAACAAACACTTGATTAAAATGACTAGATATTTCTCTGACGTCCTAGTGGATGCTGGGAACTCCGTAAGGACCATGGGGAACAGCGGCTCCGCAGGAGACTGGGCACAAAAGTAAAAGCTTTAGGACTACCTGGTGTGCACTGGCTCCTCCCCCCATGACCCTCCTCCAAGCCCCAGTTAGATTTTTGTGCCCGGCCGAGAAGGGTGCACACTAGGGGCTCTCCTGAGCTTCTTAGTGAAAGTTTAAGTTTAGGTTTTTTATTTTCAGTGAGACCTGCTGGCAACAGGCTCACTGCATCGAGGGACTAAGGGGAGAAGAAGCGAACTCACCTGAGTGCAGAGTGGATTGGGCTTCTTGGCTACTGGACATTAGCTCCAGAGGGACCGAACACAGGCCCAGCCTCGGAGCTCGGTCCCAGAGCCGCGCCGCCGGCCCCTTACAGAGCCAGAAGCAAGAAGAGGTTCGGAAAAATCGGCGGCAGAAGACATCAGTCTTCAACAAGGTAGCGCACAGCACTGCAGCTGTGCGCCATTGTTACTCAGGCACACTTCACACTCCGGTCACTGAGGGTGCAGGGCGCTAGGGGGGGGCGCCCTGAGCAGCAATGTAAAACACCTTGGCTGGCATAAATACACCACATATAACCCCCAGGGCTATATGGATGTATTTTAACCCCTGCCAGAACTCACCAAAAAAGCGGGAGAAAAGGCCGCAGAGAAGGGGGCGGAGCCTATCTCCTCAGCACACGGGCGCCATTTTCCATCACAGCTCCGCTGGAAGGACGTCTCCCTGACTCTCCCCTGCAGTCCTGCACTACAGAAAAGGGTAAAAAAAGAGAGGGGGGCACTAATTTGGCGCAGTTTTGAAACTAACAGCAGCTATAAAGGGAAAAGCACATTTTATAGTGGTATTCCTGTCTATATATAGCGCTCTGGTGTGTGCTGGCATACTCTCCCTCTGTCTCCCCAAAGGGCTAGTGGGGTCCTGTCCTCTATCAGAGCATTCCCTGTGTGTGTGCGGTGTGTCGGTACGATTGTGTCGACATGTTTGAGGAAAATGAGATGGAGGCGGAGCAATTGCCTATTATACAGTTGTCACCCCCTAGGGAGTCGACACTTGAGTGGATGAGCTTATGGAAGGAATTGCGTGACAGTGTCAGCTCTTTACGACAGACAGTTGACGACATGAGACAGCCGGCTACTCAGCTTGTGCCTGTCCAGGGGTCTCAAACGCCATCAGGGGCTTTAAAACGCCCGTTACCTCAAATGGCAGACACAGACACGGATACTGACTCCAGTGTCGATGATGAGGAGACATACGTGACTTCCACTAGGGCCACACGTTACATGATTGAAGCAATGAAAAATGTATTGCATATCTCTGATAATACAAGTACCACTAAAAAGGGTATTATGTTTGGTGAGAAAAAACTGCCTGTTGTTTTTCCTGTATCCGAGGAATTAAATGAAGTGTGTGATGAGGCGTGGGTTTCCCCCGATAAAAAACTGATAATTCCTAAAAGGTTATTGGCATCGTACCCTTTCCCGCCAGAGGATAGGGCACGTTGGGAAACACCCCCTAGGGTGGATAAAGCGCTCACACGCTTGTCTAAACAGGTAGCACTACCCTCTCCTGATACGGCCGCCCTAAAGGAACCTGCCGATAGAAAGCTGGAGAATATCCTAAAATGTATATACTCTCACACGGGTGTTATACTGCGACCAGCAATTGCCTCAGCCTGGATGTGCAGTGCGGGCAGGGCCGGCGCTTCCACTAGGCAGCTTTAGGCAGCTGCCTATGAGCGCAGGGAACTGAGGGGGCGGCACACTGAGGCTGTCAGGAGCCCTGGTCATTCTAGTGGTTAGACCCCCTCCCTGTATCCCCCATGAAATAGCAGGCCAGCAGCAGCAGCAGCAGGGTACCAGGCGGCATGGACATTGGACACACTAGTAGCAGCGCTGCGGGGGTAGTCCTGCAACGCTACTAAACCAAGTGACAGCAACTGATGCTTTTTGGCCATTCCAGGCCACTATACCCTACTCAGTGTCCCGGGATCCACCACCGTTTTTCTTTAATTCACCGCCTCTCTGTAGAAGATATGCAGTGGCAGCAGAGAGGTGGTTTCCCCCTCGGCCGTTCCCGTTCCCGTGTCCCCTCTCTGCCGGCTCCATAGACTGCTGCTTTGGATTTTTTTGATGCTTTTGTGTTTAAGGGGGCGTGGCCACATAAGCCGTGATTAGGCCACGCCCCCCGACATTGCCAGTTCTCCCCGCGGTCTGTCTGTGGCTCTGCCTGGCCTGCCTGCTCTTTGGGAGACTCCTGTGATCAGAGCTGGAGGTAACTACTGTGGTAGTGCCAGGTGTGTGCCTCCAATATGAGTGTGTGTGCCTCTGTCCCAGTATGAGTGTCAGGGTGTGTGTGTGTGTGTGTGTGTGTGTGTGTGTGTGTGTGTGTGTGTGTGTGTGTGTGTGTGTGTCAGTGTGTGCCTCTGCCTCAGTATGAGTGTCAGTGTGTGTGTCTCCGTATCAGTGTGTGTGTTTCAGTACGAGTGTGTGTGCCTCTGCCTCAGTATGAGTGTCAGTGTGTGTGTCTCCGTATCAGTGTGTGTGTTTCAATACGAGTGTGTGTGCCTCTGCCTCAGTATGAGTGTCAGTGTGTGTGTGTGTGTGTGTGTGTGTGTGTTTCAGTGTGTGCCTCTGCCTCAGTATGAGTGTCTCCGTATCAGTGTGTGTGTTTCAGTACGAGTGTGTGTGCCTCTGCCTCAGTATGAGTGTCAGTGTGTGTGTCTCCGTATCAGTGTGTGTGTTTCAATACGAGTGTGTGTGCCTCTGCCTCAGTATGAGTGTCAGTGTGTGTGTCTCCGTATCAGTGTGTATGTTTCAGTACGAGTGTGTGTGGCTCTGCCTCAGTATGAGTGTCAGTGTGTGTGTCTCCGTATCAGTGTGTGTGTTTCAATACAAATGTGTGTGCCTCTGCCTCAGTATGAGTGTCCGTATCAGTGTGTGTGTTTCAGTACGAGTGTGTGTGCCTCTGCCTCAGTATGAGTGTCAGTGTGTGTGTCTCCGTATCAGTGTGTGTGTTTCAGTGTGTGCCTCTGCCTCAGTATGAGTGTCAGTGTGTGTGTCTCCGTATCAGTGTGTGTGTTTCAGTGTGTGCCTCTACCTCAGTATGAGTGTCAGTGTGTGTGTCTCCGTATCAGTGTGTGTGTTTCAGTACGAGTGTGTGTGCCTCTGCCTCAGTATGAGTGTCAGTGTGTGAGTCTCCGTATCAGTGTGTGTGTTTCATTACGAGTGTGTGTGCCTCTGCCTCAGTATGAATGTCAGTGTGTGTGTGTCTCAGTATCAGTGTGTGTCTCAGTATGAGTGTCAGTGTGTGTGTCTCAGCATCAGTGTGTGTGTGTCTCTGCCTCAGTATGAGTGTGTGTGTGTGTGTGTGTGTGTGTGTGTGTGCCTCAGTATGAGTGTGTGTGTGCCTCTGCCTCAGTATGAGTGTGTGTGTGTGTGTGTGTGTGTGTGTGTGTGTGCCTCTGCCATAGTACGAGTGTGTGTGTGTGTGTGTGTGTGTGTGTGTGTGTGTGCCTCTGCCTCAGTATGAGTGTGTATGTGTGCCTCTGCCTCAGTATGAGTGTCATTGTGAGTGTGCGTCTGCCTCAATGTGTGTTTTTTTATGCTGTGGAGCCCAAAGTGTTATTTTCTTTTTTTCCTGAAAGGGGCGAATGTGTTTGTTATTATATATTCCTGTGGTGGCCAATGGCGGGGTGTTTATTATTTTTTTGGGGGGGGGGGGGGGGGCGGTGGAGGCTGAAGTTTTGCCTAGGGTGCCAAAAAACCTTGCACCGGCCCTGAGTGCGGGCCTGGCGTGGTCGGATTCCCTGACTGAAAATATTGATACCCTAGATAGGGACAGTATATTACTGACTATAGAGCATTTGAAGGATGCATTTCTATATATGCGTGATGCACAGAGGGATATTTGCCGACTGGCATCAAGAGTTAGCGCGCTGTCCATTTCTGCAAGAAGAGGTTTATGGACGCGGCAGTGGTCAGGCGATGCGGATTCTAAAAGGCACATGGAAGTATTGCCTTATAAGGGGGAGGAGTTATTTGGGGTAGGTCTATCAGACCTGGTAGCCACGGCAACTGCTGGAAAATCCACATTTTTACCCCAGGTAGCTTCTCAACCTAAGAAGACGCCGTATTATCAGGCGCAGTCCTTTCGGCCCCATAAGGGCAAGTGGGCAAAAGGCGCCTCATTTCTGCCCCGTGGCAGAGGGAGAGGGAAAAGGCTGCAACAAACAGCCAGTTCCCAGGAACAAAAGCCCTCTCCCGCCTCCGCAAAGTCCTCAGCATGACGCTGGGGCTTTACAAGCGGACTCAGGCACGGTGGGGGCCCGTCTCAAGAAGTTCAGTGCGCAGTGGGCCCACTCGCAAGTGGACCCCTGGATCCTTCAAGTGGTATCTCAGGGGTACAAATTGGAATTCGAGACGTCTCCCCCTCGCCGTTTTCTAAAGTCTGCTTTACCGACGTCTCCCTCAGACAGGGAGGCATTATTGGAAGCCATTCACAAGCTGTATTCCCAGCAGGTGATAATCAAGGTACCCCTCCTACAACAGGGAAAGGGGTACTATTCCACACTATTTGTGGTACCGAAGCCGGACGGCTCGGTGAGACCAATTTTAAACCTAAAATCCTTGAACACTTACATACAAAGGTTCAAATTCAAGATGGAGTCACTCAGAGCAGTGATTGCAAACCTGGAAGAAGGGGACTATATGGTGTCTCTGGACATCAAAGATGCTTACCTACATGTCCCAATTTACCCTTCTCACCAAGGGTACCTCAGGTTTGTGGTACAGAACTGTCACTATCAGTTTCAGACGCTGCCGTTTGGATTGTCCACGGCACCCAGGGTCTTTACCAAGGTAATGGCCGAAATGATGATACTCCTTCGAAGGAAGGGAGTTTTAGTTATCCCTTACTTGGACGATCTCCTGATAAGGGCAAGATCCAGGGAACAGTTGGAAGTCGGGGTAGCACTATCACAGATAGTGCTGCGCCAGCACGGTTGGATTCTCAATATTCCAAAATCGCAGCTGATCCCGACGACACGACTTCTATTCCTAGGGATGATCCTGGACACAGTCCAGAAAAAGGTGTTTCTCCCGGAGGAGAAAGCCAGGGAGTTATCCGAACTAGTCAGAAATCTCCTAAAACCAGGCCAAGTCTCAGTGCATCAATGCACAAGGGTCCTGGGAAAGATGGTGGCTTCTTACGAAGCAATCCCATTCAGCAGATTCCACGCAAGAACCTTCCAGTGGGATCTGCTAGACAAATGGTCCGGGTCGCATCTTCAGATGCATCAGCGGATAATCTTGTCACCAAGGACAAGGGTGTCTCTCCTGTGGTGGTTGCAGAGTGCTCATCTTCTAGAGGGCCGCAGATTCGGCATTCAGGACTGGGTCCTGGTGACCACGGATGCCAGCCTGAGAGGCTGGGGAGCAGTCACACAGGGAATAAATTTCCAGGGCTTGTGGTCAAGCCTGGAGACATTACTTCACATAAATATCCTGGAGCTAAGGGCCATCTACAATGCTCTAAGCCTAGCAAGACCTCTGCTTCAAGGTCAGCCGGTGCTGATCCAGTCAGACAACATCACGGCAGTCGCCCACGTAAACAGACAGGGCGGCACGAGAAGCAGGAGGGCAATGACAGAAGTTGCAAGGATTCTTCGCTGGGCGGAAAATCATGTGATAGCACTGTCAGCAGTGTTCATTCCGGGAGTGGACAACTGGGAAGCAGACTTCCTCAGCAGACACGACCTCCACCCGGGGGAGTGGGGACTTCACCCAGAAGTCTTCCACATGATTGTGAACCGTTGGGAAAAACCAAAGGTGGACATGATGGCGTCCCGCCTCAACAAAAAACTAGACAGGTATTGCGCCAGGTCAAGGGACCCTCAGGCAATAGCTGTGGACGCTCTGGTAACACCGTGGGTGTACCAGTCAGTGTATGTGTTCCCTCCTCTGCCTCTCATACCCAAGGTACTGAGAATCATAAGAAGGAGAGGAGTAAGGACTATACTCGTGGCTCCGGATTGGCCAAGAAGGACTTGGTACCCGGAACTTCAAGAGATGCTCACAGAGGACCCGTGGCCTCTACCTCTAAGAAAGGACCTGCTCCAGCAGGGACCCTGTCTGTTCCAAGACTTACCGCGGCTGCGTTTGACGGCATGGCGGTTGAACGCCGGATCCTGAAGGAAAAAGGCATTCCGGATGAAGTCATCCCTACCCTGATCAAAGCCAGGAAGGATGTAACCGTACAACATTATCACCGTATTTGGCGTAAATATGTTGCGTGGTGCGAGGCCAGGAAGGCCCCTACAGAGGAATTTCAACTGGGTCGTTTCCTGCATTTCCTGCAAACAGGACTGTCTATGGGCCTAAAATTAGGGTCCATTAAGGTTCAAATTTCGGCCCTGTCGATTTTCTTCCAGAAAGAACTGGCTTCAGTTCCTGAAGTTCAGACGTTTGTCAAGGGGGTACTGCATATACAGCCTCCTTTTGTGCCTCCAGTGGCACCTTGGGATCTCAATGTAGTTTTGGGGTTCCTAAAATCACATTGGTTTGAACCACTCTCCACTGTAGACTTAAAATATCTCACTTGGAAAGTGGTAATGCTGTTAGCCCTGGCTTCAGCCAGGCGTGTCTCAGAATTGGCGGCTTTATCCTATAAAAGCCCTTACCTAATTTTTCATACGGACAGGGCAGAATTGAGGACTCGTCCTCAATTTCTCCCTAAGGTGGTTTCAGCGTTTCACTTGAACCAGCCTATTGTGGTACCTGCGGCTACTAGGGACTTGGAGGACTCCAAGTTGCTGGACGTACTCAGGGCCCTGAAAATATGTTTCCAGGACGGCTGGAGTCAGGAAATCTGACTCGCTGTTTATCCTGTATGCACCCAACAAGCTGGGTGCTCCTGCTTCTAAGCAGACGATTGCTCGTTGGATTTGTAGTACAATTCAGCTTGCACATTCTGTGGCAGGCCTGCCACAGCCAAAATCTGTAAAAGCCCATTCCACAAGGAAGGTGGGCTCATCTTGGGCGGCTGCCCGAGGGGTCTCGGCTTTACAACTCTGCCGAGCAGCTACTTGGTCAGGGGCAAACACGTTTGCTAAATTCTACAAATTTGATATCCTGGCTGAGGAGGACCTGGAGTTCTCTCATTCGGTGCTGCAGAGTCATCCGCACTCTCCCGCCCGTTTGGGAGCTTTGGTATAATCCCCATGGTCCTTACGGAGTCCCCAGCATCCACTAGCACGTTAGAGAAAATAAGAATTTACTTACCGATAATTCTATTTCTCGTAGTCCGTAGTGGATGCTGGGCGCCCATCCCAAGTGCGGATTGTCTGCAATACTTGTACATAGTTATTGTTACAAAAATCGGGTTATTATTGTTGTGAGCCATCTTTCAGAGGCTCCTCTGTTATCATGCTGTTAACTGGGTTCAGATCACAAGTTGTACAGTGTGATTGGTGTGGCTGGTATGAGTCTTACCCGGGATTCAAAATCCTTCCTTATTGTGTACGCTCGTCCGGGCACAGTATCCTAACTGAGGCTTGGAGGAGGGTCATAGGGGGAGGAGCCAGTGCACACCAGGTAGTCCTAAAGCTTTTACTTTTGTGCCCAGTCTCCTGCGGAGCCGCTGTTCCCCATGGTCCTTACGGAGTTCCCAGCATCCACTACGGACTACGAGAAATAGAATTATCGGTAAGTAAATTCTTATTTTTGCCCTCTACCCCCATCCACTTCAAAGTTAATGTTCTGTGGTTTGCGCTAGAATTCCTTTGAACGCCTGCATTAGCAGCTCTTACATGATCATAGAGCGGTAAATGATCTGACCTTTCTATGGCCCAGTGTGTAATTATTATTGGTAACGCTGGAAAATATGGTAAATAACAAATAATGTATATGCTAATAAGTGTTCAGTAACACGTATCATCTACAGTGATGTTTGTCTTATACGTTTATTCCTTGAAACATATTATTTGCTTTGGATGTTTACTCTGTACAGTGCTGCGTAAAGCTTGTGGTGCCATATAAATAAAAGTTATTAATAATAATTATTTAAGACAGTTACTGGTAAAGAGTCAGGACACGAGGCATCTGGGTATGGACCACTTGTTTGGGTGGTTTTCAGCGGCGGCGGCTGCCCCTGGGCTGCAGTGCGGTCCATAGTTTGCAGGAGAGGAGCTGGCCCGGACATAGGAACATACATATGAAGTTCCGTCTCCAAGAATCAGCAGCCGCCACAGCATGGCACACTCGTCATTTAGCCTGCCCCCAGGCTCCTGTGAACTAGCCAATGGGAGTCCGAGGGCCGGTTCCCTGACGATTGGCAGGCTGAGCAGTGCGTTCCATGCTGCTCCAGCTGCTGATTCCCGGGGAAGGAAGCCAGGACATATGTTACATACAACTTCATTTGTAAGATGTAGCCATGCTCATCTATGCTGCGATGCACGGATGGCGCGGCTAGTGTGTACGTGAATTAATGCGCACGTGCGTACGCACCCATTCATTCCTATGGGCGAACGCAAGCTGTGACTAGTCGTGAAGCGTATGCCCGTGCGTACGCATCACGGCAACGTGAAAGTGGTTACATCTGTATGTTCATACGTTCTGGCCAGATCCCCCCTGCACACTTTGGACAGCGCCGCAGCCGCCGCTGGTGGTTTTGCTGTTCTAGACATACTATTGCATTTATACTGCTAGCTGCTCTGTGCTGTGATACAGGGATCTATATATTAATAGTACTTACAGTAGGGATAAGTGATTTTTGTTTCCATCGTTGCTTATCATGTCATGTTGTTATCATGTTGATAAAAATGATCATCGAGCATCGCAATTTATCAATAAAATATTGTCAAGCAACTGACAAAAATAAGGGAGTAAAATTCCGCCTGCCTACAGCAATTCTTATTGGCAGTGGTGACACCTTGATGCATACGGCAATAAATATGATCTGTATGCCACTATGTTCCAGAATACTCACTGGTTAAGCTTACCTGGATCAGCATCTGTAGATAGGACTATTGCCAGGTATGTGTTCTCGGTGGAAGAAATAAGTGACATCTGTTGGTAATTACGTTCTGCATGGATAGTGGGAATGGTGATACTGGAAGTTGAGCTTGCCTTACTGTACGTGCAGAATAGCAGCAGATTCTAAGAAACTTACCAAACTTTGGCATTTTTGAGTATGATAAAACAGGTTCAGTGTCAGGGGCAGCACATAAATCCAGGGAAAATCTTTGAGATACCTTATTATTATCTCTGGAATGTGAGGACATTTATCAATGATGACTCTCAAATTGTAAATGTACAGTGCAAAGCATCACAGGGAATGTGTTGTTGTATTTACTTACTTGAAGGATATACTGTATAGAAGTGAAAACGTCTTTTTCTACACGTCTCACTGTCACCCCTAAACCACATGCTCCCATCAGCCATTTACAGTTTACTCTATACAGGAAGCCGGAACCAAGGATATCTGGCCCAAATGTATTAAGCCTTAAAAAGTGATAAAGTGGAGACAGATAAAGAGTGATAAAGTACCAGCCAATCAGCTCATAACTGAAATTTTTTAAACACAGCCTGAAACATGGCAGTTAGGAAGCTGATTGGCTGGTACTTTATCACTCTTTGGGCATACTTACCTACTTTGCTGCCTCCTCCTCCGGGAGGAGGCAGCGTTGTAGGTGCATAGGCGCGTGGCCGGCAGCAGGACGGGCGGTTCGGGGCGTGGCCGGCAGCAGGATGGGCGGTACGGGGGCGTTGCATCAGGGTCGCGTCATCGTAGCCCCTCGGGCCGCCCACTTCTTCTCTGCTGCGAGCGGCCGAGGGGGAAAGCGGGAGGCTTGCCCACCTTTCTGGGGGGCCGGGAGGGTAACCCGATTTTCGGGAGCCTCCCGGCCATTCTGGGAGGGTAGGTAGGCATGTCTTTGGGGGAGATTCAAATGTTTGAAAAGTCAGTTGGGGGTCTGATTTTTCATACATAATAGACAGGAAAAAACAGTCACCCAACCGACTTTTCAAACATTTGAATCTCCCCCTTTATCTGTCTCCACTTTATCACTTTTTAAGGCTTAATACATTTTGGGCCCAGTCTGATGTGATGGGTTTCACATTTTACAGGGTCACTAAACTTTAAAATAACAAGTTGCTTTAAGCAAAGCAAATTCTGAAAGGTGCATACAGTAATGAGCAAAAAAAAAGGGGGCCATGTACTAAGCAGGGATAAAAGTGGAGAAGTGAGCAAGTGGAGAAGTTCCCCATGGCAACCAATCAGCTGCTTTGTATACTTTTCTAGTATGTAAATTATAATTGTTACGCATACTTGCCTACTCTCCCGGAAGCTGCGGGAGGCTCACGTTTTTTGGGGTAGCCCCCCGCACCCCGAAAAAGTAGGCAGGTCTCCCTAATCTTGCTCGCACCCTACTGATGCGGGCAGGATGGCGAGATAATCCCCCTTATTTGCGGGTCCATGGGGTGGTGAAGGTGTTAAAATGACGCAATTTGTATCATTTTAGACCGGCACCCTTCCAGCGGACTCGCGAATGTTGGCTTTTCCCAATGTGGGGACGGGCTTGATGATGTCACAGCCCAGCCCCGCCTCCCGAAGCCTCCTGCAGCGTCTCCTCTCCGGGCTTCTCCTGGAGAGGAGAAATTGAAAGTAGGCAAGCATGTGTTACGTCAATGCTGATTGATTGCCATGGGCAACTTCTCCATACCTCCCAACTGTCCCGATTTTGGTGGGAAAGTCCCATTGTCCCACCCGCAGGTCGCAGTGTCCCGCGGTTGGGGGGGGGGGGGGGGCAGTTGGGAGATCCCTCCTGTCACTCGCTTCTCAGAGTAGAGCAGTGGTGAATAGATGCTGTGCGCATGCGCACGTCTATTCCCTGACAGAGAGGGACAGGGGCACGGTCAGCAGCTCAGTGAGCGCTGTTCATGCCCCCATACTGATTGAAATGCGGCTCTTGCCGCGTGGCCATGCCCCCTAACGGTAAGGTTACGCCCCATCCACTAAGCCACACCCTCTAACTTTTCGGCGCGCGGAGATGTCCCTCCTTGTCAAGTTCAGAAGTTTGGAGGTATAACATACAGTACCTCCCAACTGTCCCGATTTTCGCGGGACAGTCCCGTTTTTTGGGGACTGTCCCGCTGTCCCAACTGTGGGCCGCAGTGTCCCATGGTGGGGGGGGGGGCAGTTGGGAGGCTCCTGTCAGTCACCGCTCTGCCTAGTATGCGCACAGCGTCTAGTCACTAGAGGTGGAGTGACAGGGGGCATGTCAGCAGCTCACAGAGCGCTTTCCATGCCACCATAGCGATGAAAAACAGGGGCGTGGCTTGCGGTCGCGCACTCCCAAGAAGCTACGCCCCCTTTCTATGTCCTTCTTCAGCCAATGTTGGGAGGAATGTCACTATATAAAATAATTTCCTATAAAATATAAGTAAATACAAACTCTGGCGATGGAGAGATGATTCTATAAAGACAGTCCATGGTACCAGGGTGTTAGAAGGAGTGAGGGGGGAATTACACAAAGTGGATAGATAATATTTAAACTTGTTAGCTGTTGGAAATGTATTATTGAAGGTTAGATGGTTACTCATGATTAAACATTAATAGTGCTGAAAATGTAAAATTGATTTGTTACTAAGGGGTCTATTTACTATGCCTAGGATGGAGATAAAGTGGACAGAGATAAAGTACCAACCAATCAGCTCATAACTGTCATTTTTCTAACGCACCTTGTGCATACCTCCCAACTGTCCCGATTTTGGCGGGACAGTCCCGTTTTTCACGGTCTGTCCCGCTGTCCCACCTGCGGGTCGCAGTGTCCCGTGGGTGGGTGGGCAGTTAGGAGATCCCCCTCTGTCACTCGCTGCTCTGATCAGTGCACCGGTGAATAGATGCTGTGCGCATGCGCACAGCGTCTATTACCCGACAGAGAGGGACAGGGGGCATGGCCAGCAGCTCACTGAGTAGTAACATTTATAATTTGCATACTATACAATTGTACGGAGCAGCTGATTGGTTGCCATGGGCAACTTCTCCACTGGCTCACTTCTCTCTTTTCACTGCTTCATGAATAGACCCCATAGTGTCGAGTTTGTCGACTAAAGTGAGTTTGTTATAAAATATAACTTTTTTGGAGTATTCCTTGTATTTCAAGAATGTTTACAAGAAAAGAGTGAAGTTGTTAACTGAAGCAGATATTGCAATCGCAGTGCCTGATAGATGTCAATAAAAGCGAAGTTGTCCCATGTCTTAAGCCTGGCTGGGCCCAGGTACTTTTCAGGGGGCTAATGACAGGAGGTGTGGTCACATGCTTCCTGATGGTCACCGCCAAAAAACGCAGAACGCATTTAGCCACAAATTGAAGAAAGTTTAGTGGATGTTTCTGGAAGGTAGCAGGGGGTTGGCTGGCAAGATGTGGATGTGTCGTGGTCAGTGACAGCGGCTTTTGCCACACTAACACTGGCATCTGTAGACATGTTTCGATGGACATTTTGCGCCTGCCATAGGGTAGACCAATGATGTGTCTTTGTACAATTAGCGGTGCAGCTGGGGAGCATCTCTGTACAAATTCCATCGGTCACTGCATTAGCATAAAGCTACAGTGTCGCACTGCGTAAAAAGGCGCAGTCACGCCTGCAATAGCATCTACTTCTGATTCTGAATAAGGCCCACAGGGAGCAAGGCCAGCTGTTTGTTTTAGGCCAAAAGGTTAGTGCCCCATCCAGTGATCTTAGCAGGAGTTCCGCTGTGATTGCACTAAAGACTCGACTGTATAAAACCCATGTGATATGACCAGTGACAGTGGGCTGGTTACAGCAAAAAATCAGCAGCAAAATGTTTTCTGAATCCATTATAATTAACCAGTGGCAAATGCAGGATTTCTTGAGGGGGGTTTCCAAATGCAATCCCACAATCTCCCACTCTGCGGAACATTGGAGCAAGTGCAGGAGTTTGGGGGAGCGGTAGAAGAACCTAGTAACGACTCTGAACATTGGTCTTTTTGTACACTGTATACTGTATGGAATACAGTATTTATATTAAACACTATAGATGGTCTATACTAGTATAGGCTTTACCAAACATACTTAAATAATATAAATAAGTGGTCAGAAAAAGGTTAAACATACCATAATAAATACATAAATACACAAACATAATAGAACCAGTACTGCACTTTCTAAGAACACTTTCTTCCACCTTATGGTAATGCTCCTGTCTCTTCTTCCTGGTAGCTACTCTCTGGTCCAGTGCACTGATTGAGGACTCAGATCCACACACACACAGCAAACTTGGTAGAAGAAGCTGCAACCACTGGGCATCTGGGCATGTGTAGCAGCTCTGCTGTCCCAAAAACTGCATGATGTGGCGACAGTTCTAGTAATAGTATTATTCACCATTACTATTGTTGTCATAATTTGAGCCACTTGCCAAGGGGAAGGGGGTTTCCGTGCAACCGGAAACCCCCCCCCCCCCCCCCCCCCCTGCATTTGCTTATGTTAACAGCTATTACAGCTAATGGTACAGATCACATTTTAGGGCATTTACAGTAACTCATTAGACAGAGATGTGTCTGGTTACATCTGATCACCTTCAGGCCTTATTTTCTAACAACCCATGAATTTGGTGCTGCATCGTTCCCAGCTATTTCTTCACACCCGATATTCAGGTTGTGGTACTGCTGTCTTCTGTGCAAACACCTGCATCAAATTTCCGGCATGTGCTTGAAAACTATGGCATCAGAAGCTACCTGGTGACACCCTGCTCTGGGTGCTGGGGCAGCGTATGGCCCCCTTAACTCAAGGGCTCGTGTGCACCTCACATCTTGCACCAACTTGAGGTAGACCGTCAGGAACGGTGTTCCATCACTTCTAGCTGTCAGCCCTCAATGTTATGGTCCTACATCAGATCTGCCCCACATCGGAGATAGGGATATTCCATATACTCTCACCATTGCTCAGAGCACCTCGGAGAAGAGAAAGAAGATGGAATCTCCATGCCTTCAGTTCACATACTGTAGCACAGTGCAGGAACAGCCCAGGAAGACTGCACCCTGCTCTCAGGTAAGTGAGCGTGTGGAACTGGGGATCTCCTACATTCCACATAATTTTTTATTGCTGTACTAGGGGTAAAACATAGTGAGGTAAATTTACTAAGATGGGAGTTCTATTTAAGATGGGATGTTGCCCATAGCAACCAATCAGATTCTACTTCTCATTTGTCTAGCACCTTCTAGAAGATAATACCTGGAATCTGATGCTATAGGCAACATCCCATCTTAAATAGAACTCCCATCTTAGTAAATTTACCCCAGTGTGAGAAAGAAATTCAGGATGTGAGAGAAAACAGCAAATGATTTCCATATAGGGTAGAGGATGGGGGAAGCAGTTTCAGGGCAGGATGGAATTTTGAGACTCATTCCTTCTCTATCTCAGGACTCAGCCTTTGGGGGAACCGTATCAAACCTAAAGAGATGAGTGTAGAAGTTCTCCATGGCAACCAGCTTCTAGCTATCCTGTACCATGTACAGTCTACAAAATGATAGCTCAAAACTGATTGGTTGCCATGGACAACCTGTATTCTGCTTAGAAGGTTTGATACTTTACCCCTTGGTCACTACTGCATAGATGGCGGTGAGGTGTGACCTCCATCTTGTTGCTATTGGGCTTTGAGATCTTTACTAACTGATATATAAAATCTTGATTGCAATTCATTTAATAAAGTGGGTACTGTTAGACTTGATACTATGGGGCATATTTATCAAGCGAGAAAATCTTTATATCCGAACATAGGGATTCTCTATATTTTTCATTGCCCGCAGTATGCCATGGTCATCGCCAGGCATCAGAAAGCATGGGGAATTTAGCTACTGCATATTTAAATCAATAAAATAATGTTTTCAAGGATTTGTATAGCTGGCAAGTCTTTATTTAGTTCTACTGTATGTGTGGCTTTTACTTTCAGTTCTGGTCACATTTTGATGTTACATACATTACTTTCCAACAGGCTTGCTGACTTTCAGGCTGCTCCCTCCGGAAGAGAGCAGCCAGGCCTGATGGACAGGGGGTGGGGCTATGCAAAGGGGGTGTGACTATGAAAAATGGGCAGTCCGGGGTCGTGGAGACGTGATCGCAGGATGTGCGGTGTCGGGCCCCCTATATCCAGGGAGGGATCCGGTCTGAAGATCGACAGTGTCTAGGTCGACAATGTTTAGGTCGACCACTATAGGTCGACAGTCACTAGGTCGACATGGATGGAAGGTCGACAGGGTTTCTAGGTCGACATGTGCTAGGTCGACAGGTCTAAAGGTCGACATGAGTTTTTCACATTTTTTTTTTTTCATACTTAACGATCCACGTGGACTACGATTGGAACGGTAAAGTGTGCCGAGCGAAGCGAAGGCACCATGCCCGAAGCATGGCGAGCGAAGCGAGCCATGCGAAGGGACGCGGTGCACTAATTTGGGATCCCGGTCACTTTATGAAGAAAACGACACCAAAAAATAATAATAATCCTCATGTCGACCTTTAGACCTGTCGACCTAGCACATGTCGACCTAGAAACCCTGTCGACCTTCCATCCATGTCGACCTAGTGACTGTCGACCTATAGTGGTCGACCTAAACATTGTCGACCTAGATACTGTCGATAAAACGAACCACACCCATCCAGGGGCCCCCATGAGCACCACATACCTTGCACCTCATATAGATCCACCACTGCCCGATGGAGCTCTGAATGGCCCTGAATGGATGAACTGGCTATTCCTTATTTTTTTGGCTTCTCTTATTTACTAAGCACTGACTGTTATTATACTTGTCATATTTACTATCTGTATTTTTACAAACAAGATTCTTCTTACACTGTAATTTGTCCCATTCACTATAATTAAGGTAAAGAGGTTACTTTATACAATAAAGGAAATGATGATGTAAGTGGACATGTCAATACAATCCATTTGTGGTGCGTGGCCCAAACTTTAAGTACTTTCATGTCAGAAAATGATACATTAACTTCCATTTATAGAACAAGCTTTTGCTGAATTTTAGAGCCAGGATACCTTACAAGTGATAATTACATTCCTATGGTTCGCAAGGTCGTCCACTAAAAGGAGAAATGTCATTTGTATGAGGCATGCTACAGAGCGCTGCGTGCAGGAATATCAGAATACAGATCTGATTTGGAAGAGTCTCTCTGATGCAGTCAGTTTCCAGCAGCAATACTGTAATGCCTGTTTACAGTTATGTTCCTGGGCCTGGTCTTGCCTGCAGCCTACTGGGGCAGTTTACCCTCCGTCATTCCCAGACTTCTCCTGTTTCTGATCACACTGCTCTGCCGTGAGAAGGATTGACCCCCAAACCTGTTGTCAGAGCCAGACCTAACCAATATGATGACCTAGGCAAGATTTTGGCTGGTGCCCCCTAGCACCGGTGCTAGTTCCGCCTCTGACCCTGCACCCCTTTCCCATCACCATCGCCCCTCAGTCATAGCAGTTCTCTTTTTGGTGCTCCTACACCCTGTATTTTAAATGGGAACAGTGCGCATATTCGGCGCGCAGCCCAGCAACGGTCCAGACATGCCTGCATTGTCCGGACCGCGCACCCCCAACGCAGCCAACACGCCGTCAACAAGCCTGCGGCTGCCCCGCGACCGCGCAATCAGGCAGAGGCGATAGAATGTCACTGTGTGCGCACGCTGTGTGTGCACACACCACATAGGGCATCAGCCTGCCATCGCTGCCATTGCAGCGAACAGGTCTGAATCAGACCCCTAGACCCACGTCAACCTGGCAATATACCGGGTTATTTGTGCGGTGTGAAAGGGGTATTACTGACTTAAATGCTGTTTTTCGGTGCCGATGATAAGTCTGTGGTTAGAGGAGAAAAGAAATAATTGATAAAATAAAACTATAACAAAAATAAACAAAACAAACCTAGTTACTATAATTGCTTGTGAGGAGACACTCAGTAAGCACCAAAATACACTATGTAGATAAAAGCGATTGGACCCCCACAAGTGACATGGTGTGCCCCTGCAGCAGACACCTGTTTGTGAGATATACAACGTATAGAGGGGCACTGATTATATCGGGATGCAGTTAAAATGCCGGCTGTCAGGATCCTGGAGTTCAGAGTACCGACACCAAAATCACGAGAGACGACAATGCCGCCAGCCGGGGCTATTCCATGACACCCATAGAGTGGGAAAAGATCCTGTGGTGAGCGCAGGCCACAAGGGGACTCTTAACGCTCGCCTTGCTGCCGGCATTTTGGCGGGATGTTACTGTCGGGATATTGACAGCCGGCATCCTGTCTGCCGGTATATCGTATGTCACCCGATTAGATAATTTGCTAACAAAATGGCTTGCTGAAAGGAGACAACCGAGTTTGAAAAGGGGATCATCATGGGCTGCGCAATGTCATGTTTCCAGGGTGACGCTGGACTGGTAAGAAGTTTCGGTAACCTGGATGGACTGGCCAGCTCAGAGTCCAGATCTTAACTCCATTGAGAAGCTTTGGGACGAATTGGAGTGACAGGTGCATTCTAGACCGACTCGACCTTCTTAAGTGTCGCTGTACTTAAGGCGGAATGGCAAAACATACCGCCCGCTGTTGTCCAGGAACTTGTGAACAGTTTGCCAAGTAGGGTGTCTGCAGTAATCACTGCATGTGGTGGACCTACACAGTACTGACGGCAATAACATCTCATTGATCTATGTAATGGCAGCGTCCATTCAGCGCTAACAATAATATGCTGCAGATCTGTGTGTATGTAGCAAATAAAACAAGATTTTGTCATATTTTGACCTTGCACTCATCACTTCTTTATCACTGCTTTATCACTTCTCCAGGCTTAATACATCTGACCCAAAATGTCTGAGCTATGACATCATTCTCCTCATCTCTTACCTCATAGGCATATGTCCCCTGTTGGTAAATACGAGAGGTAGGATGTGCAGGTCTACTTTCATATATATATATATCAGGGTGAAAAAACTGATGTCCACCATCCTGGTGTTCCAGGCAAACCTCCATGTGACCGTTATGTCAGGAAGAAGAAAAGGCGCAGTGCAGTAAATGCTGTTCCAGGTGAGCTCCTGCATAGCGATGTCCTCCAGGGGTACTCCGCAGGCACCTGGCAGTCGTCCACTGTGCACTAATGACAGCAGTGCCACTTTCTGTATCCCGCAGGTGGCTGTACAGTCTCAGCTGGGTTCCTTGCTGTAATCACTCACACCCCTTATGTAATCCTTTATCTTTAGTTCAAATGCCGCTGTCCAGTCTTTTGCAGAGAGCAATGGTTTGGTCTCTCTGTTTTATTAAAGCTGGGGAAGGGGGGAGGGGCGGCAGACTGCACACCCTAATTTCAAACATAATAAGACGTGCTACCATGCTGAGACTTGTAGTGCTACGCAGAAAAAGGAAATATGCAGGTGCACACTTCAAACACTAACACTAATGATAATCAATCAGATTGTAATACACTTTACAATTTAACATGGAGTTATAAAAAGGTTTCTTAGCACATGTTTGGCCAAACATGTGAGCCCACCTACCACGTCATGGTGAACCTTTATCAGGTGGGTCCCTACACCCCTAGTTGCTCTCTCTCAGATGGTATTCTAACTGGAGGTGTGGTGGAGTACTGGAGGTGTCTCTATTTGCTGGAGGCATCCCATACTACCTGGAGCAATGCTGTTTTCTGGAGGCATCACATAGTACTTGGGGCAATGCTGTTTTCTGGAGGCATCCCATAGTACTTGGGGCAATGCTGTTTTCTGGAGGCATCCCATGGTACTTGGGGCAAAGCTGTTTTCTGGAGGCATCCCATACTACCTGGAGCAATGCTGTTTTCTGGAGTCATCCCATAGTACTTGGGGCAATGCTGTTTTCTGGAGGCATCCCATAGTACTTGGGGCAATGCTGTTTTCTGGGGGCATCACTGTTTGCTGTGTCAGATTTGGAAAGTTCCAGACTGCAGGCAGTACAGCAGCCGAGTTGCGCAGCGGCCAGGGCAGGAGAATAGAACAGTTTCGGGGGTCCAGCCGCGCAGCTCCTTCACACAATGTAATCTGGATCCTCGACGTTCGTTGCATGAAAGCACAGATGTACAACCAGTATAGTCAGCTACATGACTACCAGCGCCAAGGCGATTGTGAGGATGACGCAGAATTTGGTGCTTGTTAGTATTTTGTTCTTGATCATATCCCCAATGCTGATGCGTACCGGCGGGGGCTCCGGCTCCTGCTCCTCCTCTGAACTGACTTCTGCATTCACGACTTCGTTGAAAGCCTCCTCCAGCTCGGAGTATTCGATTGCTTTACTCTGGGTGACATTCAGGAAATAAAACATCTCCGCTATCACATCGTCGTCCGCATCCCTAACCTGACAGGCGTACGTTCCCTCGTGGTGTTTAGGAGTGGGATTAATCAGGATGTGCAGATCTTCCCCCGTATATATGGTTTTACAATAACTGATGTCCGCCACCCTGAGGTTCCGGGCCAACATCCATGTTACTGTTATTGTGCTGGGAAGGGTGAAAGGTGTAACGCACAAAATGTTGCTCAGTTCGGGCTCCTTCGCATAGGTGTCCTCCAGGGGATACTCTGTAGGCGCATTGCAGTCCTGCACTGTGCACTCATCACACCGAAACACCCGTGCCGCTTTCTGTATCCCGCACCTGGGTAAACACCTCTCAGCTGGGTTCTTGGCTGCGATCGATTTCACATCCTTGATGTAATCCTTTATCATTAGATCAAATGCCGCTGTCCAGTCCTTTGCAGAGAGCGATGGTCTGATCTCTCTGACTGTTATATTAAAGCCTCCCAGATGCTCTCTAATCTTACTCATCTCTGTAAACGGTAGTGGGATGTTTTCCAAAGGTTTAAACCCTTTCCGTATCTTTTCCAGGCACTCGACGCCGTCCATCTTCTCCATAGATTGTGCATATCGGCAAATGCTTGCCCTTTCCGTAGCTGTCCTCAGACAGGTGAAGCAGCTACTACACAGCTCTGCACCACAGAGAAGGTACAGGATGCAGAGCAGTAGCACACTGCGCTGTGCTGCCATGGTATCTGGCCGCACAGAAGAAAATAACAGATGATAATATTAATTTCTCTTACGTCCTAGAGGATGCTGGGGTCCACATTAGTACCATGGGGTATAGACGAGTTCACTAGGAGCCACTGGCACTTTAAGAGTTTGAGAGTGTGGGCTGGCTCCCCCCTCTATGCCCCTCCTACCAGACTCAGTTCAGAAAATGTGCCCGGAGGAGCCGGTCACAGCTAGGGGAGCTCTCCAGAGTTTCTCTAGTAAAAGTTTTTTTAGAGTTTATTATTTTACAGGGAGGCTGCTGGCAACAGCCTCCCTTCTTCGAGGGACTAAGGGCGGGAGTAGTGTCTGCCCTGCAGGGTCTGAGCCACTATCTCCGCTGACAGGACACTGAGCTCCTGAGGGGATAGATAGTTCCCCGCCACAGGGGTTCGCACACCCAAGCAGCATGCTGCCACCCCCTTACAGAGCCAGAAGATCAGTGGCGAGTTAAGCACCGGCCCCCCTGGCAAAGCGGGGAGCCGGTGTGAAGATGGCAGCAACAGGATATGGAGCGAAGTACTAACGTCGCTCCGGGGCTCAGCGGTACATAGTGCGGTGCTGTGAGGGGCGCCCTGAGCAAGCGCCTACACCCTACACTGACTTCCAAGCCTGTCAGGGTCCCAGGATTGCTGCCAGCACTTTTCCTCAGGCCAGTATAATCTTCAGAAGAGCGGGCAGACAGCGTCATGAAAGGGGGCGGAGCTTCTCCTTAGAGCGGACCCAGCAGAGTCCAGCACCATTTTCCTGCCTGCAGAAGCGCTGACAGGGAGAGCTGTCCCTCCAATTCAACTCCAGCTATCTTGTACAGTACCAGGGGGTTGTAGAGGGGGGGGGGGGGGGGGGAGGGTGTGTAAAGTCTGTGTAGCCTATTAAGGTACACAGACAGCGCTGGTAGTGTTATTAGTTCTACCTTTAAAAGCGCTGTGTGTGGGTTGGCTCCAATCCCTGTGTCTCTCTGTGGCATACTTGAGGGGTAGGGGGGAAACTGTGTCTGACATTTCTGTGTGTGTGTGTGTGTGTGTGTGTGTGTGTGTGTGTGTGTGTGTGTGTGTGTGTGTGTGTGTGTGTTTACTATCTCACATAGTCATGTCTAGGGACTCTGTGTCATATGCTGCAGAAGATGTTTCCTCTCAGGAGGGATCCATTCCATGTACACAGGATTGTAATGCTTTGTCTCAGATTCCTATTGTTAAAGCTAATACTGAGACTGAAACTCAGGTGTTAAAGAACTCTATGGCAGTTTGGTCAGGCTCTGTCCCTATTCCTGCAAAATCCCCTAGCATGTTCCCACAGAAAGGTGGACTTGCCCAAATCATGCAAGATGACACGGATACCGATTCTGATACTAGACGGTGATGGGGAGGTGCTGAGGGGGGCGGCATCCCTTGCTAAGGGGGTGCAGCTCGTGATTGAGGCCAATAGAAATGTGTTAAATATTAATGACACCACACCTGAGCAGGTTGAGGAGGCTTACTTCACTGACAATAAGAAAGACTCGCTAACCTTCCCTGCGTCTAAAGAATTAAACGCTATATTTGAAAAATCCTGGGAAAAACCGGAGAAAAAATTCCAGATCCAAAAAAGGGTTCCGGTAGCTTTTCCCTTCCCTGTGGAAGATAGGGAAAAAAAGGGGGGTTAACCCACCCATTGTGGATGCATCTGTCTCCAGACTGTCTAAAAAGGTGGTTTTACCTGTCCCTGGATCTACCGCGTTCAGAGATCCGGCTGATCGTAAAATTGACACTACGCTCAAATCCATTTACACTGCTTCAGGGGTGGCGTTGAGACCCACTATTGCCTGTGCATGGATTTCTAAAGCCATAGTAAAGTGGTCAGGGACATTACTAGTGGATTTGTATACAATGGATAGAAGTGACATTGAATTGTTTTTACGTAACATACAGGATTCTGCGGGGTTCATGGTGGAATCCATGAAGGACCTGGGGACGCTGACTGCACGGATATCTTCCATGTCGGTCTCAGCCCGCAGGGGACTCTGTCTACGCCAATGGTCTGCAGATGCGGAATCCAGGAGTGTGGAGAACCTACCGTACACAGGTCAGGCTTTATTTGGGGAAGCGTTGGATGTGTGGATTTTCCCGACAACCACGGGAAAGTCACCGTTCCTTCCCTCTGCTACACCTTCTACGCAGAATCCATTTTCTGCAGCTGTGCCGCAGTCCTTTCAGACCGCTATGGTAAAAATGTCCAAGCCTCCTACCACTTTCTTTAGAGGTGGTCGGGCACAATCCAAAAAGCCTGCACCCGCAGGCTCCCAGGACCAAAGACCTGCTTCTGGTTCCTCAAAATCCTCAAAATGACGGTGGACCTCAAAGCCTGGAGGACGGGCTGGTGGGCGCGAGACTCAGACGTTTCAGACACATCTGTGTGTCGTCCGGCCTGGATCCCTGGGTACAGGATATGGTGTCCCAGGGGTACAGACAGGAGTTTCAAGTACTGTCACCTCACCGATTCTTCAAATCAGGCTTGCCAGCTTTGTTGACAGACAGGGCTATCCTACAGGAAGCCATCCTAAAATTGGAAGTCACAGGTCATTGTCCCAGTTCCACCTCATTTGCAAAACAAGGGTTATGGGGGGTCATTCCGAGTTGATTGTTCGCTAGCAGTTTTTAGCAGCCGTGCAAACGCTATGCCGCCGCCCACTGGGGAGTGTATTTTAGCTTAGCAGAAGTGCGAACGCATGTGCAGCTGAGCTCTGCAAAAAACAGTTTGTGCAGTTTCAGAGTAGCTCTGAACCTACTCAGCGCTTGCGATCACTTCAGCCTATTCATGTCCGGATTTGATGTCATACACCCACCCAGCAAACGCCCAGCTACGTCTGCGTTTTTTTAAACACGCCTGCGTTTTTGCAAACAGTCCCTGAAAACATTCACTTGACACCTAGAAACGCCCCCTTCCTGTCAACTTTTTTGCGGCGGCCAGTGCGTCTGAAAACTTCGCTACAACCTGTGCACAACCACAATGGGCTTTGTACCCGTACGACGCGCGTGCGCATTGTGGCCCATACGCATGCGCAGAAATGCCGATTTTTAGCCTGATCGCTGCACCGCGAACAACGGCAGCTAGCGATCAACTCGGAATGACCGCCATTATTCAAACCTTTTAGTGGTACCGAAACCGGATGGTTCGGTCAGACCAATTTTGAATTTGAAATCGTTGAACCCTTACCTGAGGGTGTTCAAATTCAAAATGGAGTCTCTCAGAGCAGTGATTTCAGGTCTGGAGGAGGGAGAATTTCTGATATCCCTGGATATCAAGCAGGGCCGGTTCAAGGGCGCAGAGCGCCCCGGGCAGGAAAGGGGCATGGCCTAATACAGGGGGCGTGGTGAGTCACGCCCCCTGTACATTGAAAGCGCCGCTTGAATGCTGAGCGGTGCGCGATGACGTCATCGCGCACCGCACAGCAAAAGGTCCTCTCCACGAAGAGAAACTAGACGCTATGCGTCTAGTTCCCTTCGTGGAGAGGACCTTTGCTGTGCGGTGCGCGATGACGTCATCGCGCACCGCTCAGCAGTTACTCTCCACGAAGGGAAACTAGACGCATAGCGTCTAGTTCCCTTCACAGGAGGCGCCGAGGACGGGGACGGCAGCGGGCAGCGGAGGCGGACGGGGGACACAGCGGGCAGCAGTGGCGGATCTTGCCACGGTGCGGCGCCCTCCGGATGGCGCCAGCGCCCTCCGGAAGGCGGCACCCCGGGCAAAAGTCCTGCTTGCCCGTGGCAAGAAGCGCCACTGATATCAAGGATGCGTACCACATTCCGATTTGGCTGACGCACCAGGCTTATCTCAGATTTGCACTATTGGACAGTCACTATCAATTTCAGGCACTGCCATTCTGCCTCTCCACAGCACCGAGGGTGTTCACCAAGGGGGTGAACATAATCCCATATCTGGACGATCTGCTGATAAAGGTATCATCCAGGGAGAAGTTGTTGCAGTCCATTGTTCTCACGACTCATCTCAGGGAACACGATTGGATCCTGAACCTTCCAAAAATCACATTTGGAGCCTACCAGGAGGTTGTCTTTTCTAGGTTTAATCCTCGACACGGAAGTGCAGAGGGTGTTTCTCCCGGAGGAGAAAGCATTGGTGATACAATAAATGGTCCGGGATGTCCTGAAGCCAGCCCGGGTTTCGGTTCATCAGTGCATTTGCCTTCTGGGGAAGATGGTGGCCTCTTTAGAGGCTCTACAGTATGGAAGGTTTCATGTTTGGCCCTTCCAACTGGTTCTCCTGGACAAGTGGTTGGGATCTCATCTACACATGCGCCAGAGACTACGTCTGTCACCAAAAGCCAGGATTTCAATCCTCTGCTGGCTACAACTACCTCACCTTCTGGAGGGCCGCAGGTTCGGGATTCAGGATTGGATCTTTCTAACCACGGATGCGAGTCTCCGGGGCTGGGGCGCAGTCACACAGGGGGTAACCTTCCAAGGAAGGTGGTCAAGCCTGGAATCCAATCTTCCATAAACATTCTGGAACTATGAGCCGTCTACAACGGTCTTCTCCAAGCGGCCCATCTCCTGCGAGATCGAGCCATTCAGGTACAGTCGGAAAATGTAACGATAGTGGCTTACATAAACCGACAGGGCGGGACGAAGAGCAGAGCTGCAATGTCAAAGGTAACAAAAACACGTGTTGGCGATGTCAGCAATCTTCATTCCGGGAGTAGGTAACTGGGAAGCGAACTTCCTCAGCAGACACGATCTCCATACTGGAGAGAGGGGACTCCATCCGGAGGTGTTCACAGAGGTAACAGATATTTGGGGTGTACCTCAAATAGACATGATGGCCTCTCATCTCAACAAGAAGGTTCGGAGGTATTGTTCCAGGTCGAGGGACCCGCAAGCCGTGACGATGGATGCCCTAGTGACTCTGTGGGTGTTCCAGTCGGTGTACATGTTTCCTCCACTTCCACTCATTCCAAGTGTTCTAAAGCTCATAAGGAGAACAAGAGTTCAGGCAATCCTCATTGCTCCGGACTGGCCAAGAAGGGCTTGGTACGCGGATCTTCTGGATCTACTGCTAGAAGAGCCGAGGCCTTTCCCTCTTCGGGAGGACCTGCTGCAGCAGGGGCTATTCGCCTATCAAGACTTACCGCGGCTACATTTGACGGCATGGTGGTTGAACGCCAGATATTAGCTCGGAAGGGCAGTCCAAACAAAGTTATTCCTACCCTGATACAAGCTAGGAAAGGAGTAACATCTAAACATTACTGTCGTATTTAGAAAAAATATGTATCTTGGTGTGAGTCCAAGAAGTTTCCTACGGTGGAGTTTCAACTGGGACGGTTCTCCTCTTCCTGCAAGCAGGTGTGGATATGGGCCTGAGGTTGGGATCCGTAAAGGTCCAGATTTCGTCCCTATCCATTTTCTTCCAGAAACAGTTGGCTTCCCTCCCTGAGGTTCAGACTTTTCTGAAAGGGGTTCTGCACATCCAGCCTCCCTTTGTGCCGCCTAAGGGGCCCTGGGATCTTAACGCGGTGTTACAGTTCCTCCAATCGAATTGGTTTGAGCCTCTACCGGAGGTTGAAGTCAAGTTTCTCACTTGGAAGGCTGTCACTTTGTTGGCCTTAGCTTCTGCTAGACGTGTGTCGGAGTTGGGGGCTTTATCTTGCAAAAGCCCTTACTTGAGCTTCCACGAAGATAGAGCTGAGCTCCGGACACGTCAGCAGTTTCTTCCGAAGGTTGTGTCGGCATTTCATATCAACCAACCTATTGTGGTGCCAGTGGCTACTGACTCCTCAATTACATCAATGTCCTTGGATGTTGTAAGGGCTCTGAAGATATATGTGAAGAGAACTTCTCGTCACAGAAAGTCGGACTCCCTGTTTGTCCTATATGATCCCAAGAAAATTGGGTGTCCTGCTTCTAAGCAGACTATTTCTCGCTGGATTCGGTTCACTATCCAGCATGCTTATTCTACGGCAAGACTACTGTGTCCAAGGGCCCTCATTCCGAGTTGTTCGCTCGCAAGCTGCTTTTAGCAGCATTGCACACGCTAAGCCGCCGCCTACTGGGAGTGAATCTTAGCTTAGCAAAATTGCGAACGAAAGAATCGCAATATTGCAAAAAGATTTATCTGTGCAGTTTCTGAGTAGCTCGAGACTTGCTATTCCAGTGCGATCAGTTCAGTGCTTGTCGTTCCTGGTTTGACGTCACAAACACACCCAGCGTTCGCCCAGACACTCCCCTGTTTCTCCAGCCACTCCCGCGTTTTTCCCAGAAACTGTAGCGTTTTTTCACACACTCCCATAAAATGACCAGTTTCCGCCCAGAAACACCCACTTCCTGTCAATCACACTCCGATCACCAGAACGAAGAAAAAACCTCGTAATGCCGTGAGTAAAATACCAAACTTCTTAGCAAATTTACTTGGCGCAGTCGCAGTGCGAACATTGCGCATGCGCAATTAGCGGAAAATCGCTGCGATGCGAAGAAAATTACCGAGCGAACAACTCGGAATGAGGGCCAAAATCTGAGAAGGCCCACTCTACTCGTAAGGTGAGGTCTTCCTGGGCGGCTGCCTGGGGTGTCTCGGCATTGCAACTTTGCTGAGCTGCAACTAGAGATGAGCGGGTTCGGTTTCTCTGAAACCGAACCCGCACGAACTTCATGTTTTTTTTCACGGGTCCGAGCAGACTCGGATCCTCCCGCCTTGCTCGGTTAACCCGAGCGCGCCCGAACGTCATCATGACGCTGTCGGATTCTCGCGAGACTCGGATTCTATATAAGGAGCCGCGCGTCGCCGCCATTTTCACACGTGCATTGAGATTGATAGGGAGAGGACGTGGCTGGCGTCCTCTCCATTAGAAATTAGATTAGAAGAGAGAGAGAGATTGTGCAGAGTCAGACAGAGTTTACCACAGTGACCAGTGCAGTTGTTGTTAGTTAACTTTTATTTATTTTAATATAATATATCCGTTCTCTGCTATATCCGTTCTCTGCCTGAAAAAAAACGATACACAGCAGCAGCCAGTCACACAGTGTGACTCAGTCTGTGTGCACTCAGCTCAGCCCAGTGTGCTGCACATCAATGTATAAAAGGCAAAGCTTATAATAATTGTGGGGGAGACTGGGGAGCACTGCAGGTTGTTATAGCAGGAGCCCCCAGGAGTACATAATATTATATTAATTTAAAATTAAACAGTGCACACTTTTGCTGCAGGAGTGCCACTGCCAGTGTGACTAGTGGTGACCAGTGCCTGACCACCAGTATAGTAGTATATTGTTGTATGTATTGTATACTATCTCTTTATCAACCAGTCTATATTAGCAGCAGACACAGTACAGTGCGGTAGTTCACGGCTGTGGCTACCTCTGTGTCGGCAGTCGGAACTCGGCAGGCAGTCCGTCCATCCATAATTGTATTACAATATATACCACCTAACCGTGGTATTTTTTTTTCTTTCTTTATACCATCGTCATAGTGTCATACTAGTTGTTACGAGTATACTACTATCTCTTTATCAACCAGTGTACAGTGCGGTAGTTCACGGCTGTGGCTACCTCTGTGTCGGCAGTCGGCAGGCAGTCCGTCCATCCATAATTGTATTATTATTATTATATATACCACCTAACCGTGGTTTTTTTTTCATTCTTTATACCGTCATAGTGTCATACTAGTTGTTACGAGTATACTACTATCTCTTTATCAACCAGTGTACAGTGCGGTAGTTCACGGCTGTGGCTACCTCTGTGTCGGCAGTCGGCAGGCAGTCCGTCCATCCATAATTGTATTATTATTATAATATATACCACCTAACCGTGGTTTTTTTTTCATTCTTTATACCGTCGTCATAGTGTCATACTAGTTGTTACGAGTATACTACTATCTCTTTATCAACCAGTGTACAGTGCGGTAGTTCACGGCTGTGGCTACCTCTGTGTCGGCAGTCGGCAGGCAGTCCGTCCATCCATAATTGTATTATTATTATAATATATACCACCTAACCGTGGTTTTTTTTTCATTCTTTATACCGTCGTCATAGTGTCATACTAGTTGTTACGAGTATACTACTATCTCTTTATCAACCAGTGTACAGTGCGGTAGTTCACGGCTGTGGCTACCTCTGTGTCGGCAGTCGGCAGGCAGTCCGTCCATCCATAATTGTATTATTATTATAATATATACCACCTAACTGTGGTATTTTTTTTTCTTTCTTTATACCGTCGTCATAGTGTCATACTAGTTGTTACGAGTATACTACTATCTCTTTATCAACCAGTGTACAGTGCGGTAGTTCACGGCTGTGGCTACCTCTGTGTCGGCAGTCGGCAGGCAGTCCGTCCATCCATAATTGTATTATTATTATAATATATACCACCTAACCGTGGTTTTTTTTTCATTCTTTATACCGTCGTCATAGTGTCATACTAGTTGTTACGAGTATACTACTATCTCTTTATCAACCAGTGTACAGTGCGGTAGTTCACGGCTGTGGCTACCTCTGTGTCGGCAGTCGGCAGGCAGTCCGTCCATCCATAATTGTATTATAATATATACCACCTAACCGTGGTTTTTTTTTCTTTCTTTATACCGTCATAGTCAGTCATACTAGTTGTTACGAGTATACTACTATCTCTTTATCAACCAGTGTACAGTGCGGTAGTTCACGGCTGTGGCTACCTCTGTGTCGGCACTCGGCAGGCAGTCCGTCCATCCATAATTGTATTATAATATATACCACCTAACCGTGGTTTTTTTTTCATTCTTTATACCGTCATAGTGTCATACTAGTTGTTACGAGTATACTACTATCTCTTTATCAACCAGTGTACAGTGCGGTAGTTCACGGCTGTGGCTACCTCTGTGTCGGCAGTCGGCAGGCAGTCCGTCCATCCATAATTGTATTACAATATATACCACCTAACCGTGGTTTTTTTTTCATTCTTTATACCGTCATAGTCAGTCATACTAGTTGTTACGAGTATACTACTATCTCTTTATCAACCAGTGTACAGTGCGGTAGTTCACGGCTGTGGCTACCTCTGTGTCGGAACTCGGCAGGCAGTCCGTCCATCCATAATTGTATTATTATAATATATACCACCTAACCGTGGTTTTTTTTTCATTCTTTATACCGTCATAGTGTCATACTAGTTGTTACGAGTATACTACTATCTCTTTATCAACCAGTGTACAGTGCGGTAGTTCACGGCTGTGGCTACCTCTGTGTCGGCAGTCGGCAGGCAGTCCGTCCATCCATAATTGTATTATATACCACCTAACCGTGGTTTTTTTATACCACCTAACCGTGGCAGTCCGTCCATAATTGTATACTAGTATCCAATCCATCCATCTCCATTGTTTACCTGAGGTGCCTTTTAGTTCTGCCTATAAAATATGGAGAACAAAAAAGTTGAGGTTCCAAAATTAGGGAAAGATCAAGATCCACTTCCACCTCGTGCTGAAGCTGCTGCCACTAGTCATGGCCGAGACGATGAAATGCCAGCAACGTCGTCTGCCAAGGCCGATGCCCAATGTCATAGTACAGAGCATGTCAAATCCAAAACACCAAATATCAGAAAAAAAAGGACTCCAAAACCTAAAATAAAATTGTCGGAGGAGAAGCGTAAACTTGCCAATATGCCATTTACCACACGGAGTGGCAAGGAACGGCTGAGGCCCTGGCCTATGTTCATGGCTAGTGGTTCAGCTTCACATGAGGATGGAAGCACTCAGCCTCTCGCTAGAAAACTGAAAAGACTCAAGCTGGCAAAAGCACCGCAAAGAACTGTGCGTTCTTTGAAATCCCAAATCCACAAGGAGAGTCCAATTGTGTCGTTTGCGATGCCTGACCTTCCCAACACTGGACGTGAAGAGCATGCGCCTTCCACTATTTGCATGCCCCCTGCAAGTGCTGGAAGGAGCACCCGCAGTCCAGTTCCTGATAGTCAGATTGAAGATGTCAGTGTTGAAGTACACCAGGATGAGGAGGATATGGGTGTTGCTGGCGCTGGGGAGGAAATTGACCAGAAGGATTCTGATGGTGAGGTGGTTTGTTTAAGTCAGGCACCCGGGGAGACACCTGTTGTCCGTGGGAGGAATATGGCCGTTGACATGCCAGGTGAAAATACCAAAAAAATCAGCTCTTCGGTGTGGAGGTATTTCACCAGAAATGCGGACAACAGGTGTCAAGCCGTGTGTTCCCTTTGTCAAGCTGTAATAAGTAGGGGTAAGGACGTTAACCACCTCGGAACATCCTCCCTTATACGTCACCTGCAGCGCATTCATAATAAGTCAGTGACAAGTTCAAAAACTTTGGGTGACAGCGGAAGCAGTCCACTGACCAGTAAATCCCTTCCTCTTGTAACCAAGCTCACGCAAACCACCCCACCAACTCCCTCAGTGTCAATTTCCTCCTTCCCCAGGAATGCCAATAGTCCTGCAGGCCATGTCACTGGCAAGTCTGACGAGTCCTCTCCTGCCTGGGATTCCTCCGATGCATCCTTGCGTGTAACGCCTACTGCTGCTGGCGCTGCTGTTGTTGCCGCTGGGAGTCGATGGTCATCCCATAGGGGAAGTCGTAAGCCCACTTGTACTACTTCCAGTAAGCAATTGACTGTTCAACAGTCCTTTGCGAGGAAGATGAAATATCACAGCAGTCATCCTACTGCAAAGCGGATAACTGAGTCCTTGACAACTATGTTGGTGTTAGACGTGCGTCCGGTATCCGCCGTTAGTTCACAGGGAACTAGACAATTTATTGAGGCAGTGTGCCCCCGTTACCAAATACCATCTAGGTTCCACTTCTCTAGGCAGGCGATACCGAGAATGTACACGGACGTCAGAAAAAGACTCACCAGTGTCCTAAAAAATGCAGTTGTACCCAATGTCCACTTAACCACGGACATGTGGACAAGTGGAGCAGGGCAGGGTCAGGACTATATGACTGTGACAGCCCACTGGGTAGATGTATGGACTCCCGCCGCAAGAACAGCAGCGGCGGCACCAGTAGCAGCATCTCGCAAACGCCAACTCTTTCCTAGGCAGGCTACGCTTTGTATCACCGCTTTCCAGAATACGCACACAGCTGAAAACCTCTTACGGCAACTGAGGAAGATCATCGCGGAATGGCTTACCCCAATTGGACTCTCCTGTGGATTTGTGGCATCGGACAACGCCAGCAATATTGTGTGTGCATTAAATATGGGCAAATTCCAGCACGTCCCATGTTTTGCACATACCTTGAATTTGGTGGTGCAGAATTTTTTAAAAAACGACAGGGGCGTGCAAGAGATGCTGTCGGTGGCCAGAAAAATTGCGGGACACTTTCGGCGTACAGGCACCACGTACAGAAGACTGGAGCACCACCAAAAACTACTGAACCTGCCCTGCCATCATCTGAAGCAAGAAGTGGTAACGAGGTGGAATTCAACCCTCTATATGCTTCAGAGGTTGGAGGAGCAGCAAAAGGCCATTCAAGCCTATACAATTGAGCACGATATAGGAGATGGAATGCACCTGTCTCAAGTGCAGTGGAGAATGATTTCAACGTTGTGCAAGGTTCTGATGCCCTTTGAACTTGCCACACGTGAAGTCAGTTCAGACACTGCCAGCCTGAGTCAGGTCATTCCCCTCATCAGGCTTTTGCAGAAGAAGCTGGAGGCATTGAAGAAGGAGCTAACACGGAGCGATTCCGCTAGGCATGTGGGACTTGTGGATGCAGCCCTTAATTCGCTTAACAAGGATTCACGGGTGGTCAATCTGTTGAAATCAGAGCACTACATTTTGGCCACCGTGCTCGATCCTAGATTTAAAGCCTACCTTGGATCTCTCTTTCCGGCAGACACAGGTCTGCTGGGGTTGAAAGACCTGCAGGTGACAAAATTGTCAAGTCAAGCGGAACGCGACCTGTCAACATCTCCTCCTTCACATTCTCCCGCAACTGGGGGTGCGAGGAAAAGGCTCAGAATTCCGAGCCCACCCGCTGGCGGTGATGCAGGGCAGTCTGGAGCGACTGCTGATGCTGACATCTGGTCCGGACTGAAGGACCTGACAACGATTACGGACATGTCGTCTACTGTCACTGCATATGATTCTCTCAACATTGATAGAATGGTGGAGGATTATATGAGTGACCGCATCCAAGTAGGCACGTCACACAGTCCGTACTTATACTGGCAGGAAAAAGAGGCAATTTGGAGGCCCTTGCACAAACTGGCTTTATTCTACCTAAGTTGCCCTCCCACAAGTGTGTACTCCGAAAGAGTGTTTAGTGCCGCCGCTCACCTTGTCAGCAATCGGCGTACGAGGTTACATCCAGAAAATGTGGAGAAGATGATGTTCATTAAAATGAATTATAATCAATTCCTCCGCGGAGACATTGACCAGCAGCAATTGCCTCCACAAAGTACACAGGGAGCTGAGATGGTGGATTCCAGTGGGGACGAATTGATAATCTGTGAGGAGGGGGATGTACACGGTGATATATCGGAGGGTGAAGATGAGGTGGACATCTTGCCTCTGTAGAGCCAGTTTGTGCAAGGAGAGATTAATTGCTTCTTTTTTGGGGGGGGTCCAAACCAACCCGTCATATCAGTCACAGTCGTGTGGCAGACCCTGTCACTGAAATGATGGGTTGGTTAAAGTGTGCATGTCCTGTTTTGTTTATACAACATAAGGGTGGGTGGGAGGGCCCAAGGATAATTCCATCTTGCACCTCTTTTTTCTTTTCTTTTTCTTTGCATCATGTGCTGATTGGGGAGGGTTTTTTGGAAGGGACATCCTGCGTGACACTGCAGTGCCACTCCTAGATGGGCCCGGTGTTTGTGTCGGCCACTAGGGTCGCTAATCTTACTCACACAGCTACCTCATTGCGCCTCTTTTTTTCTTTGCGTCATGTGCTGTTTGGGGAGGGTTTTTTGGAAGGGCCATCCTGCGTGACACTGCAGTGCCACTCCTAGATGGGCCCGGTGTTTGTGTCGGCCACTAGGGTCGCTAATCTTACTCACACAGCTACCTCATTGCGCCTCTTTTTTTCTTTGCGTCATGTGCTGTTTGGGGAGGGTTTTTTGGAAGGGACATCCTGCGTGACACTGCAGTGCCACTCCTAGATGGGCCCGGTGTTTGTGTCGGCAACTAGGGTCGCTTATCTTACTCACACAGCGACCTCGGTGCAAATTTTAGGACTAAAAATAATATTGTGAGGTGTGAGGTATTCAGAATAGACTGAAAATGAGTGTAAATTATGGTTTTTGAGGTTAATAATACTTTGGGATCAAAATGACCCCAAAATTCTATGATTTAAGCTGTTTTTTAGTGTTTTTGGAAAAAAACACCCGAATCCAAAACACACCCGAATCCGACAAAAATAATTCGGTGAGGTTTTGCCAAAACGCGTTCGAACCCAAAACACGGCCGCGGAACCGAACCCAAAACCAAAACACAAAACCCGAAAAATTTCAGGCGCTCATCTCTAGCTGCAACTTGGTCTGGGTCGAACACGTTTGCAAAGTTTTACAAGTTCAATACTTTGGCCTCTGATAATAATCTGAAGTTCAGTCAATAAGTTCTGCAGGAGCCTCCGCACTCTCTCTCCCGTTCTGGGAGCTTTAGTACATCCCCATGGTACTAATGTGGAGCCCAGCATCCTCTAGGACGTAAGAGAAAATAGGATTTTGGTTACCTACTGGTAAATCCTTTTCTCGTAGTCCGTAGAGGATGCTGGGCGCCCGCCCAGCGCTTCGTTTTCCTGCAACCGTTATTTGGTTTGGTACCACTTTGTTTAGTTATGTACTGCATTGTTACTTGGTAAGTAATGTTTCAGCAGTTGCTGAATGTTTCAAGCTAATTAGCTTGATGTGCCTAGTATGTGTGAGCTGGTATGAATCTCGCCACTATCTGTGTTAAATCCTTCTCTCGAAGATGTCCGTCTCCTTGGGCACAGTTTCTAGACTGAGTCTGGCAGGAGGGGCATAGAGGGAGGAGCCAGCCCACACTTTCAAACTCTTAAAGTGCCAGTGGCTCCTGGTGGACCCGTCTATACCCCATGGTACTAATGTGGACCCCAGCATCCTCTACGGACTACAAGAAAAGGATTTACCGGTAGGTAACCAAAATCCTATTTTCTGGAAGTGATCATTTTTCCCTCAGGCTTCTGGCTGCAGAAAGGAGCACTACAGCTGAAGCCACCCCAACGCCCTGCCAGCAGTGCCGTAACTAGACATTTTAGCGCTGTGTGCAAGATAGGGCATTGGCGCCCCCCTCTATGTAAAAAAGGGTCAGTGCGCGCCATGGGCATGCGCAAAAATATAGGGGCGTAGCTTCATGGGGAAGGGGTGTGGCCACATAATAAGACCAATTCATATTACATATTATAGTAGTCTCCAGTATTCAAATTACGCTACACAGTAGCGCCACTACACCAGGTACAGCACCTCTTACACATTACGGCAGACAGATTCCTCTTTTACATATTACGATGGACAGATTCCCCTTTTACACGTTATGGCAGACAGCGTCCCCTTTTTACACATTACGGCAAACTGCGTCCCCTTTTTACACATTACAGCAGACAGCGTCCCCTTTTTACACATTACGGCAGACAGCGTCCTTTTTTACACATTACGGCAGACTGCGTCCCCATTTTTACACATTACAGCAGACAGCGTCCCCTTTTACACATTACGGCAGACAGCGTCCCCTTTTACACATTACGGCAGACTGTGTCCCCCTTTTTACACATTTTGGCAGATAGTGCCCCTTTTTACACATTACGGCAGATAGCCCCCCTTTTTACTCATTACGGCAGGCAGCGTCCCCTTTTTATACATTACGGCAGCCAGTCCCCCTTTTTACACATTACGGCAGACAGCGTCCCCTTTTTACACATTACGGCAGACAGCGTCCCCATTTTTTACACATTACAGCAGACAGAGTTTCACTTTTACACATTAGACAGACAGATAGAATAGATGATACTTACCATCTCTCCGCTGGCTCATGCAGTCAGGCTCCTCAGTGCTGGCAGCTCCGGGGGCATGGGAGAAGGAAGAGAAGCAAAGGGAGCCGCAGCAGTGCACTATAATTGCTGGAGGCGCCGCATTCAGCTGTCCCTCTCCTTCCGCATTGGCTGGCCGCCGCCGCTGTGAATGCTGGGATGAGGGAAGCGCATCCCAGCATTCACAGCAGCACCGGCCAGCCAATGTGGAAGGAGAGGGACTGCTGCATCGGAGCCGCCACCAATTACTGTACATAGCGCTGCTGCGGCTCCCTCCTCCCCCTCCTTCCTCCTCCTTCTCCACTGCTCCCTCTCCTCCTCCGGCACAGGCAGATTGTAATGAGTCAATTTGACTCATTACACGCCGATGACTTTAGGTAATGGGGGCCATTGCGCCCTCAGTGCGACTGCGCTGTGTGCTGGGCACACCTGGCACACACGTCGTTACGGCACTGCCTGCCAGCACCTTATTACCGGGTCTTTCTGGCTGCAGAAATCACTCTGCAGCTGCACCAATCCCCCCACCCTTGCCGGAACATTTTTGCCGGGACTGCAATTGCGGACCACCCGCGCCAGCATCTTAATGTCAGGGCTGCCCGGCTACATAGATCAGATTGTAGCCTTGGTCCCCCTCCCTGCCCAGTACCTTAATGTTGGGGCTGCCCGGCTGCAGTGACTGACACGAGCCTCGCAACTGCCCCCCACACCGCCACCACCATGACCACAGGACACTATGGCCCAAAAAACGGGACTCTCCCGTGAAAATTGGGAGGTATGAGGCACCAAGTGATTTCATTAATTTTTAGCTAATATTGGCCTCACCGTTGTCCACCAGAAAAATAGTCTGAATTATGATGTCCTGGTGACGGTCATACTGTATGATATGATTGCCCTAAAATATATATTACGTTTTTAAATATACGAGGGATAATTTAGAGTAGGGTGTACACAGGCTGCTCATGTGGCCAAATATTGCATACATGTACAGTATGACCATATCTAGATTGTTGCGTATTGTTGACTTGCGTCACCTTACGGCTGGAGAAGTAGATTTGGGATAGATGAATATAAACTGAGTACAGTAAAAATGCGTTCACATTCAGCAATATATGTTTATGGGGTGGATCTGGTATTGGACGGAGGGTGCAACTATAAGCATTGATCAGGGTGACAAAGTGCATTATTTAGCTGGGCGTATTGACAGCTCCAGCTGAATCATTACTGTTATAGCAACGTTATAGCAATTCACTGCCGTCTATTTTCATTACTTAGATGACATTTCCAGTAATTCTATTCCAGGAAAGAAGATTGCCATATGATGTAAAAATTGGTAAACTACAGATGTGGAGATCTTTGGCATTTGCTGCTAATATTATCAGGACAATTCTCTGTGCTTCAGGGGCAAATGCAGGTTTTCTGGAGGGGGGAGTTCCAAGCGTTTGACTTTAGAGCGATTGTCACTCACCCATGAAGGATGCATAACCAAAGTGCAGTTTATGTAATAGAGTACGTCAGACATCTGCAGGCCCAATGGTCATGGTAAGCGACTTCCCAGGCTCTATCTCTGGTGCAATGACTGAGCACTCAGATCCACAGACACACATACAGCAGACTTGGTAGGAAAATCTGCTGCCAGTGAGCATGTCCTGCAGCTCCATGCGCCCTTTATACAGCATTTAGTGGCCACTGGCCAGGCTGTGGGCATGGGTCATTTCCTGGCAACTGGAAACCCCCCCGTGGTTAGCAGAAAGTATACCCTCTTGTATGCCTGCCGTTAACACTACTTGTTTTGCCCAGGGCGCATATGTACGACTCCTATGAAAATACGCTTATATACGTACGTCTGTTTCTGCATATGTTTGGAGTGTGAAATGTGTCCTACTGTAAATGAGAACCAATGTCTGTAATGGAAACTCACATCTTTTGTATTGTCGCTATATTTATCACAGCAGCACATATGTAACGCTCAGCTGTCAATATGATAAAATAATGTTAAATCACAGCAATAATTATTTTTTTTTTTTATTGTAAGCAAAAGTCTTAATTAAAATATTTCCCCCCCCCCAAAAAAAATCATGAAACTGGTTACATAAGGCACATCCGGTGACATTTAATTTCTTAAGCAAACTTAAGGTCCCCACAGCAGCATTTTAAAGGGGTCCCCAAAGTTTCTTCTTAGAGACTTTCTTTCCGTGAGAACTGGCAGTGATATAAGGAGTAAGGTGGATTTATAATTTTACTATATAAGAAATTATTATACATATTATACAAATCTGTTTGCAGCAATAAACTTTTCAGAAAAGTCTGATGTTGCTTTACATGTTACACGACCCCCTTTCCATTTGAAAAAACTGACTTAGATTCAAGATGGACAATTTCAAGATGGACGATTTCAAGATGGCGCCCATGTTCGGTACATACCCTAAAAGATAGCCCACCTCACCGATACCTTACTGGAGTATTACGTTTTCCCATTTCCTGCACAGTGTTTGAAAGAAAAGGGTGTACTGCGACTTTTAGAATCACCATGTAGAGAGGGCTAGATGCAGAGCTGGCCCTAACCAATATGCTAAATTTTGGCTGGTGCCCCCTAGCACCGCCACTAGTTCCACCTCTGACCCTCGTCCCTTTCCCAGCACCATCACTCCTCACCCATAGCAGTCCTTATTTTGGTGCTCCTACGCCCTATTTTTTAAATAGAAACAGTGAGTATATTCAGCACACAGACCAAAAAGAGGCGTGTTCTTACTGGAAAGGGGCATGGCCACACAATAGTACCACCAATTCAAATTACGCCACAAGTAATGCAACTTTATTCACATTATATCATGCGATAGTGTCCCTTATTCACATTACATCACACAGTAGTACCACTTTACCTTATATACGTTGCTCCTCACAGTAGTGCTCTTTACTCTGTGTGCGACCGTGGCTGTATCTGCATACGAAATACTACGTTACAGTGATTTTCAGGAATACACTGTAACGTGCAGATACAGCCGCAGTCACACACAGAATATAGGCATACTGCGTATCATTTTAATCAGAAGAAGCTGCTTGTGGCCCTAGGCATGCCAAATGCCCTAGGCATTTGCCTAGTTTGCCTATACCTAGGGCAGGCTCTGGCCAGATGTACTAACCTTGGAGAATGATAAAGTGGATGGAGATAAAGTACAAATCAACCAACTCCAAACTGCCATGTTACAGACTATGCTTGAAAAATGGCAGTTAGGAGCTGGTTGGTAGGTACTTTATCTCTCTCCACTTTAATTCTATTCAAGGCTTTAGTACATATGCCCCATATGAGTGAGAGGCCAGAGCTACTGCAGATTACTTGTTGGGTAAAGTGTTGCATTAGTCTTTGCCGGCTTGATATGTGTAAACCAAAATTATTACTATTTTTTTTAAGCCTTTTTGTCAATCACGAAGTTTCTTTCTAATTCAAGAGAATAGAGTCAACCTTTGGTCTCAGGTAACAGTGAAGGTATCAAGTTGAGGTGCTCAAAAGTTCCAGCCAGTTTGAAATCTGATTGGATTTCATCAATTCTATGGTCGTGAACATAAAGTATGTCTGATACAGTCACCAATTTACCCATTTAAATTTGTTGTTTCAAGTTTGCAGCTTATACCATCCGTCCATAGCTCGCCATTCATTTTCAAAGTTTGCCGATTACAGTTTGTAACTATTCACAATAAAATTAGTGTTTGTTTTTTTTAAATAATGTTTAAACAATGAGGCTTTTTTTTTTCCAAACAATATAATTTCAAGCTTCAAATTTCTGTACAGATTCAACAAACTGGGTCACCAGTTCCAGCATATCTTGTAACGAGGGTGGATATTTAAGGGATTAAGAAGTCTATTTACTAAGCCTTGGATGGAGATAAAGTTGATGGAAATAAAGTCCCAGCCAATCGGCTCCTAACTGCCATGTCACAGGCTGGGTTTGAAAAATGACAGCTAGGAGCTGATTGGCTGGTACTTTATCTCCATCCACTTTATCTCCATCCAAAGCTTAGTAAATAGACCCCAAAGCGTAGGTTTGTCCAAAGGTTACTTACCTCATTAAAGAGAAACAGGGAGTGATAAAACACAAAAGACTTTAATCCCTTCTATATTCTATATATAAATCATCCGTTGCTCCGAAAATATTCAGTTCTCAGTTAAGCGTCTCTTTCAAGGCAAAAAATAATGGAAACATATCTATATATAAACCATTCTCAATTGTCATGACGTGAAAGCTGAATGTACAGTACTGTAACAGAGCTATTATGTACAGTGATTACATACAGAAACATATAGATGTTTTATGTATATAATTACGCAGCATGAGATATAGAGAAAAAAACAAATAAACCAAAAATAAAATGAGAGAGGTGAATAATACCCCCTTGTGTGTCTTTGTGCCTGCACTGTACAATTGGGGGGGGCTACCAGCTATGTAGCATATGCTGTACCCGGCTAACATCTGCTATGATAGTAATAATTAGCTGTTCCACGTTATGCTCAGAAGCATACGTTCTAAAATAAAGATATAAACAGCGTGAGGCCGCATCAGGGCTCATCAGGGAATATTTACTAAGTATGATTATGTGGGTTTTCAGACCTAACTCATTTCTGAATGCGTGCAAGCATTGCTGTTTAATAAATAACCTCTTGGTGCACCGCAGCTACTGTATAAGAACATGAACTTGCATTAAACTTGTAGAAAAGATTTGTGAAGTTACAGTATGAAGGGTATCCGATCTCTAGGTCGACAGTCATTAGGCTGACATGGTTTCTAGGTCGACGTGGTCACTAGGTCGACATGAAATTTTCACAATTTCCCCCCCCATACTTTACGATCCATGTGGACTACGATTGGGAACGGTAACCTGTGCCAAGCGCAGCGAGGCACCTCGCCCGAAGTGGGGACACGGTGCACTAATTGGGTTTTCTGGTCACTCTACGAAGGAAACTACATCAATTATTTAAAAAAACAAAATTCATGTCGACCTTTTGTCACTTCGACCTTGCTCATGTCGACCTAATTTTTGTGTTGACCTATTTTGGGTGTCGACTTAGTCACTGTCGACCAATAGTGGTCGCCCTAGACATTGTCAACCTAAGTGTGGTCGACCCTATGAACCACACCCGTATGAACGGAGACTACATTTTCTTACTCATCAAAGTCCTACATAAAGGATATATCTTGTGATACGTGAGTCTTCATGCTAAAAGACTTTTCAATATGCCCCCATATATGACTAGGGAGGAGATGCATCAAGCCTTGGAGAGAGAGGAAATAGAGGTAAAGTGCCAACCAATCAGCTTTCTGTCATTTGACAGAAAAATGATAGTCATAAGCTGATTGGTTGGTACTTTATCTCTCTCCAAGGCTCGATACATCTCCCCCACGTTCAGTAAACAAGGATACACGTACATGTTCTATATATGTTTTGCATTATTAGCTTTCCCAATGAATGCTGAAATGGTGCTGCTAGATCTACCTGATTGCACGTTATTCTTTAATTATATATGGCAACTTGTATTCTCTACTGTACATTATATGGCTTTAGAAGAAACCAGGAACTGTAGTAGGTAATATAACATTTTATTACTTTAGACATTCAGCCAGGTCACCTCAGGCACCCCGTCCCCTTCTATCCTCTCCCCCTCCAAACCCCGTCCCTTTCTGTTATGTTAATGTTATATTTATCTCCATTGGCATATTTATAATGGGTGCAAGGTGTGCAGTGCACACAGGACCCTGAGTCCAGGGGGAACCCAAACTGTACACCCTATAAAATTATATTCTACCCCTGGAGCCCCGTGGTGGCTGTAGCTGACCAATAGAGATGTCCCAAGGCGCAGGCACCATGTTCCCGGAGACCTATGCGTACGCAGTAGACCCTGGAAGGGAGAGTGCCTGCCGTGTACGTTAGTGTGACATAAGCTTGCTGCAGCCATGATTAGAGGAGCTTACAATCTATATTCCCCAACACACACACACACACACACACACACACACACACACACACGGGTTAATTTTTTTAGGAGCCAAATAACCTACCAGTATATTTTTGGATTGTGGGAGGAAACTGGAGTACACGGAGGAAACCCATGCAAGTACAGGGAGAATATACAAACTCCACACAGTTAGGACCATGGTAGGAATTGAACCCATGACCTCAGTGCTGTGAGGCAGTAATACTAGCCATTACACCATCCGTACCACCCAAATATGTATACATCATTTAAAAAAAAAATCATAGTGGCTTTTTTTAAATGATTCTATTAAATTGGCTATCATCAAATGAGGGCTTATAACCAACCAACAAAAATAATAAAATTATGCAGGCGGGGGCGGCCGTTGCTGTTGTGCCTAGGGGCAGCTTGACCCTTAAATTCACCCCCCCCCCCCCCCCCCCCCGGATTGTACTAGAGATGAGGTAATTTGTGGCTCTGGTACATGACCATTTGGAAGTCCTGGCAACACTTTTTCCACTATGTTGCACACTGTGGGGGTCATTCAGAGTGGCTGGAGGAGCTATCATTGCTGCTTACATAGAAGAAGCAGCGATAGCACTAATATGGTAATACAGCAGGGGGCGTCACACCTCCGCAGCCAGGGGACACACTTGACAGGGTCCTCCTGGCCAAAGTATTATTCTCTCCTAACTAGTCAGTCCAGGCCAGGGATTCCTGGGGTAGTGGGGTCCTCCCTCTCCAGTGTACCCCAGGCCAGGGCTATACCTTTAGACCCTACTTACCTCCACAGATTCCAGCAGAAAACACATGGAAAATGGCACAGGTGCCATTTCCCCAGAATTTTCTACTCAGCACTTGCACTGGTGAGAGTAGGGGGACCTGATCCTAAGCTGCACATAAGCCCCCTCCTCTCTTGAACCGCCCCTGATCAAGTTTGCCTATCTCCCCCTTATACCCCCACAGTGGCCACCTCCATCTCCCCTGGCAAGGGTAGATTATTTGCCGTCATGTACAGTATCTTTTCTCTGGCTGGCTGTGGCATTCCCTCATTTGTATGAACAGACTTTCCCCTAGTCTCCAAGCCTTCAAGTGTTCCAGAAAACTCACATTTGCTGGCCAGCTCTTCACGCTCTTCAACCTCCCTTGGTTGCTCTTCCTGGCTACCATCTGGCTACACAGTTTATGAAAAACTTCCCCAAAACCAATACTGCTGTGTGACTGGTCCATACATCCTTGGCCGAGCTGGCCATCTGGCAATTCTGGCAAATTTCAGAAGTCCCAATGGGTTGGTCGATCTAGAGACCTGACCAAGCAGGTCCAACTTCCGGCACTCTGCATGGACATGTGTAGATGGGGTGTAACATGATGCCATGCCCCATGACACACTGCACACCTCTGTGATGCATTCCCATGCCCCTTTTGCTGGCGCATCTACAAATAACATGCCAGGGCTGATTTTCAGCACCAGTCAGTCCCCACCTACATCCGTACAAAGCAATTTTTCCCACTGCAATCTGGATGGACCAATATGTACTATGTGGGATTTAACCTCAACCACTGCTATTTTTGTAGGAAAATAGGTTCAGGAACTGTGGACAGGGCACAGGTGTGCGGTAATGTGGGTGGAGCTACTAAAGGGGCGTGGTAACAATTGGTACATAAACTTTTTTTTAAAAACACATAATGCCCAGAGTACTGCCATATATACACACAATGCCCCCAGCAGTGCCAGATACACAGTGTCCCCAGCAATGCCAGTTATACCATGCCCCTAGCAGTACCAGTTACACAATGCCCCCAGTAGTGGCAGATACACAATGCCCCCAGTAGTGGCAGATACACAATGCCCCCCTGCAGTGACAGATACACAATGTCCCCAGTAGTGACAGATACACAATGCCCCCAGTAGTGGCAGATACACAATGCCCCCAGTAGTGACAGATACACAATGCCCCCCTGCAGTGACAGATACACAATGTCCCCAGTAGTGACAGATACACAATGCCCCCAGTAGTGGCAGATACACAATGCTCTAGCAATGTAGTTAAAATAGTTTCTAGAAAAGAAGGCACTCAAAATGGACTTTAAAATAAAACTTATCTTATGGAAATGACATTTTTGCCCAGGACAGGTCCAGGAACCCAGTTCCTGATGATGTCATATTTAATGAGAGGTTCAGGAACTTAGTTGCTGCTGCTTCCTGCTGAAAAATAGCACTGACCTCAACTATCAAACGACTATTTTATTACAGATAGAAAGCTTGAAAGCAAGGCTCTGTTACGTATGTTATTACTGTGCTTGTTCCCAATTGTAAAGCGCTGTGGAATATGATGGCACTATGGAAATATATGTCATTAAATAATACAATTAATATAATATGTGTTGCAGCTTGGTGATCAGGTGACAGCATGCTGCAAGAATATATCAATGTATGTGCTGCTCTAAGTAGGGGTCCTTGTTGGTTTGCATAAAGATCTGAATCTGCAACATCATGCACAAAATACTGATGTTCGGTACTTTGGCCATGTGCAGGACCCATTCCGTGCATGTGAGAACGGGTCCTACTTATTATTTAGGGGTCTATTTACTAAGCCTTGAATCAAGATAAAGTGGACGGAGATAAAGTCCCAGCCAATCAGCTCCTAACTGCCATGTCACAGTCTGTGTTTGAAAAATGACAGTTAGGAGCTGATTGGGTGGGATTTTATCTCTGTCCACTTTATCTCCATCCAAGGCTTAGTAAATAGACCCCATAGTGTTTGACAGTAGGGCACAGGCTTGGACTGGCCCACAGGGGAAACCACCGGTGGGCCCCACGGCCTGGGGGCCCACCTCCTGCTCTAAGGATCAGGTTCCAGGCTGTGCACTTCAATTATACATTATACACATGTTACCTTATACTGGACTATGGTGTATTTTCTACAGTACATTGCTGTTACTAATCTGGTACATTATCATGCATGCAGCAGCTGAATTTACTGTATATATTTATGAAGAGGCCCAGACCATGCACTCTCTAATGGTTAGTCAAACCAATGAGGTGGCAGGCCACACCCCTCTGCAGACTGGCCACACCCCTAACATTGGCCCCTACTACTGCATTCCCCCGGTGGGCCCTACATGCCCCAGTCCGACACTGGTAGGGCAACCCTGTTATATAGGATGTACTGCTGCCTTTATTACATTAGTAAGTTACTTAGCAAAATTGCAATGGGCTGACGGAAACGATTTCATATTTACTTTCATAATACGCTGACTGAGCCTGTCCTCACTGTACAACGGCTCAGTCTCCTGATTCACATATCACAGCACTCCAAAATGCCCATGTGACAGTGATCTAAAGTGACAGCTATGAAAAAAAAATCCTTTATAGCTTGTTCTAGTGGATCTCAGGTACCAGCAAAGTAGAATACAAATGATTACAGGACAGGATCTGAAATGGGTTAAATAGACACTTACATATAATCACTTAATTATATGTAAATTAGGATCAAGGGCATTCTATTTCATTACAAGTTTCAGGAGTTTTCTCTGCTCGGGCATGGCAAAAAATGATATTCCACCATTGTCAGCTCGCCATATACAGTCTACCAGAAAATGGATGATGTGTGGAAAACCCTGAAAAATAATAATTTGCAGGATAGTGGGGGCTCACAGCTTCCACCGTCCCCTTTTCTTTTAATAACATCCTCTAATGAAAACAGATGAAAATGAGACTTTCAAGTCGTTTTGCTCAGAAATTGAATAGCTGCAGCGGGGAGAATCATAATCATAATGCATGATCAATAACCAGTAAAGTCACATAAATCATCCAGTATTGGGTCTCTCAGCTGACTCACATGATAACAAAGGGCATAAAGGAAGAAATGACAATTATACATTGTGTGCATGAAGTTATCACTATGGCGCATCCTGCTTTCTCTGTTAGGCAATTAACAGTAATGGGAATATTTACTAACATTTTTTTTACTAAAATAATGTGCAAATGGGTGAAGAAAGAAAGAAAGAAAGAAAGAAAGAAAGAAAGAAAGAAAGAAAGAAAGAAAGAAGAAAAAAAGAAAGAAAGGGAGAAAGGAAGGAAGGAAGGGAGAAAGAAAGGGAGAAAGAAAGAAAGAAAGAAAGAAAGGGAGAAAGAGAGAAAGAGAGAGAGAAAGAAAGAAAGAAAGAAAGAAAGAAAGAAAGAAAGAAAGAAAGAAAGAAAGAAAGAAAGAAAGAAAGAAAGAAAGAAAGAAAGAAAGAAAGAAAGAAAGAAAGCTCACCTACTGTACCTGGGGATCGGTGATTGGTACTCCGGTGTGTGCTGACCATAATTGGGGCTCCCTGCTGCTCCTATGGCCCCGAGTGCAGGGAGCCCCGATGACCGGCAGCCATCCAAGAGCTCTGATCCCGATCCCCGGGTGTTGATGAGTATGATCAGGGTTGTGGGGGTCATAGCGATGGGGAGAGGGGTCTTAGCAGCAGCGTATAATCGGGGTATTTTTCGGAAAGAAATACCCTAATTTGGCTGCGGAATGGCATCACAGGGGCAGAGCTTTCTCGCAAGCTCTGTGTGCCTGCATGTGATAATTGATACACCCATGCAATGTAATTAATTATCGCATTGCGGATTGCGCCAGTATTATCACAGCACATCCCGCATCCTCAGATGGTGATAAATCGGCCTCTACATGCAGGGGCGGATCCAGAAAAAAATTACAGGGGGGGCACCATAAGCAGCAGCACCAGGCCTCTGTCCTCACCACTTGAGACCCCCCAGGCATAGGCGTGCGCAGCTGATTTTATTAGGGGGTGCACCGCCTTTTGGGCATGTCTAGAACCACCTTTTTGGGTGTGCCTAGCACCACCCAGGAACATATTTAGCACTATTTTACATTCAGTAGAACCACATGGCTTAATCTAATTTCTCCCTAGTTCCTAATAAAGTATATATAATACACCCCAGAGAAATTAAATGAAACATAATGCTGTGACCACTGGCCAGTATTGACTGTCCACTATGGCATAACTCTGAGTCATAGCGTCCACTGCACCCTATCGCTGCTTACACTTCCCCAGCCTATCCCTGACCCAGTTGCAGAACTAGAGTGTGGTGGACCTAGGTGCATGTACATTCCTCTCCCCACACACACACACCCCACCCCTTGCACCCCCCAGCATCTACACCCTGATTTTGAGTGGGCCACTCTGCAAAGTATGGGAGATTAAAGGGGCTGAACTTTTGAGTTTTAATATAACACAAGTAAAAGTTAAAAAAATCAGAGCCACATCTGCCTCTATCTAAGCCATCAGACCCCACCTCCGCAGGACACCAGCATTTGTTACACATGTCCCCGTGCTCACCAGCTACTGGCAGTAGTGCCCCTTATTCACATTACAGCATATAGTAGGAGTCAAAATGCACATTATGCCACAGTATGAGCCAAAATTCATGTTACGTCACACAGTATGAGCCGAAATTCACACTATGCGTTACGCTACACAGTATGAGTTACGCCACACACCATGAGCCGAAATTCACACTATGCATTACGCCACACAGCATGAGCCAAAATTCACGTTACGTCATACAGTATGAGACGAAAATCAGATTACGCCACACAGTATGAGCTAAATTCACATTACGCTACACAGTATGAGCTAAATTTACATTACACCACACAATATGAGCCGAAATTCATATTACGCCACACGGCATGAGCCGAAATTCAAATTACCCCATACAGTATGAGCCGAAATTAACATGACACCACACAGTATGAGATAAATTTACATTACGCCACACAGTATGAGCCGAAATTCACACTATGCATTACGCCACACAGTATGAGCCAACATTCACATTACATCATACAGTACGAGACGAAATTCAGATTACGCCACACAGTATGAGCTAAATTCACATTACACCACACAGTATGAGATAAATTCACATTATGCCACACAGTATGAGATAAATTCACATTACACCACACAGTATGAGATAAATTCACATTATGCCACACAGTATGAGATAAATTCACATTATGCCACACAGTATGAGCCGAAATTCACATTACCTCACACAGTATGAGCCAAAATTCACGCTACCCTGACAGTATGAGCCAAATTCACATTACGCCACACAGTATGAGCCAAATTTACACAACGCCACACAGTATGAGCCGAATTCACATTACACCACACAGTTTGCCCCCAGCAGTGACAGATACATGTAATGACCCCAGCTCAGGAAATTACACACTGCTTGAATCAGCTATTATGTTTATGTAACCATTCTTCTCTTTTTTATTTTATTTTCTGTGTGCACCCAGAGATCTAATTTTTTTTTTTTTGGGGGGGGGGGGGTAACTTCAACTCTTGGATGTTAGTCCCCCTGACCTGGCCTGGCCCCACTCTTTTCCCTGCAGCAGGGGCAGGCTCAGCTGCAGGCTGCAATGCTGAGCGGTGACTTACTGTATCAGCAGCGGCGCTGAGGATTGAGAGCGCTGAGGGGAGAAGAGAGAGTGCAGTCCAGCGGAGAGGGAAGGCATGCGGTGTGACATCGTGTCACATCGCAAGGCAAATCCAGGAGTATGTTTTAGTCTCCCTGAGTAAATTATACACACTACATGACAGCCGTCCTGACTGGGCTGTGGGAGCAGCGGGGTAGCGGTGGGTGAGACACAGTCAGTGACTGTAATTAGCTGCAGGGCAGCGCGATCATCACTGGCGTGTGGGGGGTGCCGGACATTAGGGGGTGCCTGTGCGCACCAGGCACCCCCCCCCCTGCGCACGCCTATGCCCCCAGGCCCCACCTCAGCAGCAGGCTCCTAAATTCCTGGGCCTTCTACCCTCACCCTGGTCACCCAGCAAAACACCGCTCACCAGACACTGACTAACCAGACCACTAGTGAAGAAAGCAGGGCCTGGCGTCTTCTTGCTTGCTGGCCTGGGCGTCAGGTCCGCAGTACCAGCGTGTCTTCTTTCTCTTTTTGCTTGCAGTACGCCCGATGTCCCGTACCCTCAGCGGCGGTGTAACTCGGTGGGCTGGTGGGTGCGCTGTCCCTCGTTGGTGGTGCCGGCGGCTGCTGTCCCGGACCCTAGTTGCTCTCCTGTGTGCGGCTGGGTAACGGGTGGGCTGCTGGCGCTGCTGGTCTCACTTGTGCTGTGCGTTGCCGATGTGCAGCGCTGTGTGACTGGCTGGGTGTTGTCCTTGTCCCTCAGTGGCGGCGGCTTGCTGAAGCTGGGAAGTTCCTCCTCCTGATCGGCTCCTCTGCACAGAGACGTGACATGCAGTGACTGCATGTCACGTTTCTCCAGGGAGCCAATCAGGAGGAGGTACACACTGGAGTGGCGCAGAGCATGAACGATCATCCTCCAGGACCAGCAGCAGCAGCCTCATGTCGGGTGGGTGCGCCGCGGCGCGCGCACTAAAGACAATAAAAAAAAATACAAAAATCAACTAAAAATGACAGGGGGGGCACGTGCCTTGGTGCCCCCCCCCCCTAAATCCGCCACTGTCTACATGCAGAACCCGCTGAATGATAATAGCTGGATCTTCTTTTTTACAACTTCTTTACAATGACATTAACAAGGGCCTATTTAGTTACTTGTTGCTAAAATATCTTTCATAGCAGATAATTAATTTAGCCAGTTTAGTCAGTTGTACAATAAGTGGGAAAAGCAGAAACTGACTATTAACATAGTGGGAAATTGTTTGGCATGCAAATAATCATTTAGTAGGATGTAATTATTATTAGCATAGGATGTAATTAGTAGCATACAAGCTTCACAAATGAATCCCATTGTGTCTGATCACTTTCTGCAAAGGTTGCCTCGCACTGTCTGTTGTTTAGTGATATGATGACAAATAATTGAAATCAACCTGGAAAGATGCAGCCATTGGGGCTGATGATAAGAAAACAGGCCGTACTGTATGTCTATGCAGATTGGTGCCAATCTGACATTAACATTTGTGACTGGACAGGCCAGTGGGAAAGGAGCCGAATACAGTAAGGGCATGTCTGTGACGCAAACTTTGCATGTAATTGCAAACAGATGCAGAGCCACACAATGACACACATACTGCTCGTCTGTCCACCCGATTGAGATTGATTTTATAAAGTCTTTGTTACCATTATCAGGGACAAACACAGGATTTGCAAGGGGGGGATTTCTGTAAATGTGTACGGGGTAGAGCCAGGGCCAGCCCTAGTGTAAATGTTTTGGTGAGCGAATATATAAATTTTGGTGCCCCGTGGATTGTGGAATAAATAAGATTATACAGACAGAAAATGTTAAAGCGCATAAATGGTGGCCATGTGATTAAAGCAAAATGGTGGCCATGTAATTAGCCAACTTTATTTGCAATTACTCTCAGCTCTATTATTACTATTATGATTATTATTATACTTTATTTATATGGCGCCACAAGGGTTCCGAAGCGCCCAATTACAGAGTACATGTGCACATAATCAAAACAGGAAAACAGTGACTTACAGTTGATGACAATATCAGACAAGTGCAGGGTGACTAAGCATAACGACACCAGTAAACGACACTGAGCTCTAGTAACCAACACCAGGATACGGTCATTAGGTCAACCACACTTAGATCGACAGTCATTAGGTCAACCACTATTGGTCGACTTGCATTAGGTCGACATGGTCATTAGGCCGACATTAACAAGGTCGACATGGAAAAAGGCCGATATGAGTTTTTAAAAAAAATATTCTTCATGTTTTGAACTTTTTCATACTTTACGATCCACATGGACTACAATTGGGAACGGTAACCTGTGCCGAGCGCTGCGGTAGCGGAGCGAGGCACCTTGCCTGAAGCATGGCGAGCAAAGCGAGGGGACACGGTGCAATAATTAGGGTTCCCCGTCACTTTATGAAGAAAACGACACCAAAAAAAGTAAAAAAAACTAATGGTGACCTTTTTCCATGTCGACCTTGTTCACACCTTGTCTACCTGATGCATGTCGACCAATAGTGGTCGACCTAATGACTGTCCACCTAAGTGTGGTCGACCTAATGACCCATACCACCAATCATCACCGAGCCCTCTTTGCGCGCTGTGATGTGATGTCAAGATGCCACAGGTGCAGCCACTTGTAAGAATGGCGCTGTGCTGCACAAGCGACTGTGTCACATCACAGTGACACAGTCTGCCCGAGCTTAAGCTGCGCCTGCAGCTGCTGTCGCTGTGTATATTGAAATTTGCATATTGCGGCCGGGCCAGGGCGCCCTCCTCTATGCGGCGCCATACTCAGCCGCCTAACCAGAGCATATATAGAACCTCCCCTAGGTAGAGCTAACATTACATGCTTAAAAAATTGTGTCATGTTGTAACGATATAATATAGTCCCGATGTTTCCACCATTGGTCATAAGACATTGTTTAGTCCTAAACATTAGTTGAAAACCCCAATGGTTTCCAGTGAACTAGCTCCTTACCAACACTCCAAGCAAGTGATTTGAACACCAAACTTCCTATGACATATTCATGCACTTGACTTGTGAGCTGTCAGATTTCTGTGCACCTTATCATTCATCTAAAACCATCTGTACTTAAAATAACACATTGCTGAACAGGGGACTTGAACTCACAACCTCATACACTGCAGTCAGACACCCAACACATGGAGGTATTTGCTCCTGCATAGGAACCCATGATTTTAACTAGCTAGTTGTAACTGTTAGGTTAAAAACCCATTGTAACTAAGTTGTAGTGTATTGCACATTACATAAATTTGCTTAGCTGCAGTGGTTATACAATGACCATTGCAACTAGTTTCGTATAGTTAGAATTAACTTTATGCAGGTGCAAATAATTTCATCTGTTAGATGTCTCACTGTGGTACATGAGGTTGCGAGTTCAACTCCTGGACATGGCATGCTGAGAAATGTGTGTTTTAAAATTTACTGAATGATAAGATATCACTCGAGCGACAGTTGGTTCCATTACTAAAAGAAAGAGAAGGGTTGACAAGAGACACTCAGAAGAGTTGACATTGACTAATATGTTAGTGACTGGATCATGATATAGGCCTTTCATTATATTTTAAAAGCTGTCTCAGAATTGACAAATTCTTGGAGAAATTGTGTATGTATACATTTTATATCTGCTAATTTGGATGTAAATCTGTCATACTCAGCATCAGCCTTGTTATGTTTTATTTTTCTCTCTTAAACTATGTGACATTATTCAATCATTTACAAATTAATTAAACATAATTATTTCATTGTGACCATTTTGTTTCAACAGAGATTTCAGGAACTGCATATTTGACTAGGGACAGAGCATATTCCTCTCCCGCTCATCTGAGATGAGTCTGGTGATCATGTGAGAGGCAGTGACCCGTCTGTAAATGGAAAGAGCATGGTCGCTCAGATTAAGGGGGGGATGCTGGGCATACTGTATCCCGAGCCCCCCTTTGTCAGGGGGCCCCCTGGTCAGAGCACACTGACATCACTAGCTTTTCCTCTTAGGCAGCTGCAGAACCAGCAGCCAGAATGCGAGCAGGACAGTATGCAGTGCAGGCAGAGACACAGGAATATCATGTTTCATGAGCTACCGACAGAGCTTTCTGACCAGAGGAGAGGTAGGAGGGTGGAAAGAGCTGTAAGTGCATACTTGCTTACTTTTGAAAAAGCATTTCAGGGAGATTGTGACAGTAACACCTATAAGCGAGGTCTAGCACTGCTACACCGGAGAGGCGTGTCATGAAAATGACTTACATCCAAATGTAAATGAGCCATAAAGTTAGTAAGATCTACTTGTTGAAGAAAAGACACTGATATTTTGCTGGATTTGTTTGTGTATTGTGTTTTACAAGATGATCCATATACTGTAAGTGGCCACGAGAAGCCTTATTTAAAATTAATGTAGCCATAGGAATCATTTTGCCTTATAACCAATGCAGGGAAATGGCGCTGATGATCCCATTTGAATGTATGTACGGTATCTCTGATTTATTTTTCTTCTCTAAGAATGTAACAGCTGTATAATGGGGTTAAGGTGCATTCAGGGAGATTGAGGTACCATTCATGGAGTGAGGGAGATTGCTGCTATTTCAGGGAGTCTCCTGCAGAAGGAGGGATGGTATGCAACTATGTGTAAGTGACAGGGACGTGCAGTCAGGGGAGGCAGGTGAGGCCAGGGACGTGCAGTCAGGGGAGGCAGGTGAGGCAGTGCCTTCCCTGTCATTAATGATTAAAATAATACAAAGAAGATACTTATGACACATATTCTGTGTCATCATAAGTATCTCCTTTATATTAATCTAATACTTCCTAATGTTAGGATAAGTTTGGGAGGCACCGACATGGTGCCTCCCATTGTCAATGGGGAAAGGTGAGGGAGCGGGGGGCGGGCGCCGGCAGTAATAGCCCATTGAAAATGCATGGGAAAGCAGCACCATTAGAGGTGCTGCTTTCATACAGGGACGTGCTTTCAACCCATGAAAGCACGCCCCTGTCAGTGAGGCCACAGGGATTGGCCAGCTGATCCGTCACTGGATCTGCTGTCATCACTGTGTGGGCGTCGGTGGCGGTGGAGGTGCGGGCGGCGGGATGCAGCGGAGGTGCGGGCGGCAGGATGCAGCGGTGGTGCGGGCAGCGGGATGCGGACGGCGGTGGTGCGGGCGGTGGGGCGGGCGGCGGGACGCGATAGTATACCTGGATTTGGCAGAGTTTGGCAGTGGAGCGGTACCAGATTAAAAAATGGCGCCTCAGCATCATTTTTTAAATTCAAGATGGCCACCACAAGCCAATCACGGCTCGCCGCGTCATCGCCCCACCGCATCCGGCTGACTTATATAAGTCAGCGCGAGGCAGCGGCGTCAGTCCGACGGCGGAGGAGGAGCAGTGAAGAGCTCCTGAAGAAAGAAGACGCCGTGGAAGTCCTGGATGGGCGGCGGCTATGCAAAAGAGCTTAACAGCCGCCACCCACCAGGTGAAGACGCCGAAAGCCCTGTGGAGGTGGCGGCCATGCAAAAGAGCTTAAAGGCCGCCACCTCCCAGATGAAGACGCCGGAGGAAGACACTGGAAGCCCTGGGGAGGCGGCGCCCCCCCCCCCCTTCCCCCTCAGGTGAAGATGCGGGAAGGCGGCAGCCATGCAAAAGAGCTTAAAGGCCGCCACCCCCAGGTGAAGACCCTGTCTAATAATACTTTTTTTTTGAGACAGCGTGGTGTTTTATTTTAATATTTTCTTTACAGGTGGACTACAGGTGCCAGCAGGCCCTTTATGTCTGGGCATGCTGGCACTTGTGGTTCTCCAAGTGCCAGCATGCTGGGGCAGGCTTGCTGGGACCTGTAGGCCACCTGTAAAGAATAATATTAACATACCATCAACCCCGCACCCACCGCCACCAGGGGTGCGGGGCATAGCACTGGGCTATCAGCCCAGTGGTGATTTTTGCTCGCGAGGGGGGACCCCATTCCCCCCCCCCCCTCTATGGTCGGGTGGGGTGGGTGCTAGCTGCCAGTGCCACAGTGCCATCCCAGCCACTGACCTCACCGCACGTCACTGGTAAGTGTCACAGGGATCCCAGTTTCTACACAATTTATTATACATCCCCCACCTTCCATACGGGCCCCCTGTTTTATGTGCCCTGGGCACCCCCAAGGCTTAATCCAGCCCTGCCTGGAATACTGTAGTGGGCCACAGCATTCCCCTCTAGCTGGTGTCAGTGCTACCCTGATATACAAACTGTCCCCAATGAAAGCATTGCTAGAGCAGGGCATTGTTGTGTATTCCCATGGAAGTTTGACAGAAAAACAACAATAAAATACGAAAAATGTCACTGATTTATTTGCAGTTCTCCCAAAGTGTGTTTATACCCTGATTGTCAATAGACTGGAATGTAGAAAATGGATTGTGTTATTCAGTATTTATGGTGCCCATACACTTGTGCGATACCCGGCGACGCGACATCGTGGGGCATCGCACCAGCAGTTTAGGTGCAATGAAATCGCACCTGAACTGCCAAAGTGATTACCATGCGATCATGCGATAGATTGCATGGTAATCACGTGATGGGTACGTCACCGCCGAATGGGAGCGGCCCCTGGCCACTCCCAGCGGGTGCCCATTGCACATCGCAGTGCGATATATAGCATGTGTTTTTAAAAACATATGCGATTGCACTGCGATTTGATAAATATTAAGTGCAGCACATACTATCTTGAGACGTGAGATTCGGCCTGCGTGCCTGCGCATCGCGTCGAAAGGTACCTAAAATGTGCATACAATCCTTCGATTTCTCTCACAGATGAGTTCGAATTAGAAGGTTAGCACCGATTATCTCATAAGTGTATGGGCAGCATTAGGCTCAGATTTATCAAGCCATGGAGAAAGATAAATTGCACGGTGATAAAGTACCAACCAATCAGCTCCTGTAATTTTTCAAACACAGCCTGTAACATGGCAGCTAGGAGCTGATTGGTTGGTACTTTATCACTGTGCAATTTATCACTCTCCAAGGCTTGATAAATCTGGGCCTTAGTTGATAATAATGTCTTGATAATAAAATTATATTTTTCAACCATTTAAACTCTACTTTGACTTATTTATATGGTTGGGGAATTCAGCTCCCCAGTGTAGTACTAACGGGATTACGTGTAGGTGTAGTGTTGCAGGGTTTTAATCTAGTAATGGGAACATCCTGGCAAATTGACGTTGGAAGGTTGTAATGTGAAGGTCATACACCAAAATGATTTTAAATAGATATGGCTACTGTGAAATATGAAGCAGAGAGCGTTTGATAACTGCACAGAAATAAATATCACATATTATATATAGTGACCTGATATATTCTGGCTATCACAATAAAAAAATAGAAAAAAATAATATTAATCAGAAATTGAATAAAAAAATGTGTGAAGTGAGAAGGTGCTCCTGCAATAGTAACTAGACCTGCAACTAGATGTACTGCAGAGTCTCCTCAAAGAATATTCCCTATAGGGCACTCAAGGGCAACTGTATTCCTGCAAATTACATGTTCAAATAGTAAACTTTATCGGGCACACATTGAAATAGCAAATGCTATCAATTCATATACAATCATGTAGGCAAAATAAAAAGAAAAAAAACAACGTGACCCAAAAGGTGTAGAAAGAAAAAATAGAAGACAAACAACTAAACACAGTTCCACTTAGAACATGTCATTAAAGACACATTGACCAATTATCCATATGAAGTATTTATAGTGGATTATAATTAGTGATGTGCACCGGACATTTTTCGGGTTTTGTGTTTTGGTTTTGGATTCGGTTCCGCGGCCGTGTTTTGGATTCGGACGCGTTTTGGCAAAACCACCGAAAAATTTTTGTTGGATTCGGGTGTGTTTTGGATTCGGGTGTTTTTTACAAAAAACCCTAAAATACAGCTTAAATCATAGAATTTAGGGGTCATTTTGATCCTATAGTATTATTAACCTCAATAACCATAATTTCCACTCATTTCCAGTCTATTCTGAACACCTCACACCTCACAATATTATTTTTAGTCCTAAAATTTACACTGAGGTCGCTGGATGGCTAAGCTAAGCGACACAAGTGGCCGACACAAACACCTGGCCCATCTAGGAGTGGCACTGCAGTGTCAGACAGGATGGCACTTCAAAAAATTGTCCCCAAACAGCACATGATGCAAAGAAAAATTAAAGAAAAAAGAGGTGCAAGATAGAATTGTCCTTGGGCCCTCCCACCCACCCTTATGTTGTATAAACAGGACATGCACACTTTAACGAACCCATCATTTCAGCGACAGGGTCTGCCACACGACTGTGACTGAAATGACTGGTTGGTTTGGGCCCCCATCAAAAAAAGAAGCAATCAATCTCTCCTTGCACAAACTGGCTCTACAGAGGCAAGATGTCCACCTCATCATCCTCCTCCGATTCCTCACCCCTTTCACTGTGTACATCCCCCTCCTCACAGATTATTAATTCGTCCCCACTGGAATCCACCATCTCAGGTCCCAGTGTACTTTGTGGAGGCAATTGCTGCTGGTGAATGTCTCCACGGAGGAATTGATTATAATTCATTTTGATGAACATCATCTTCTCCACATTTTCTGGAAGTAACCTCGTACGCCGATTGCTGACAAGGTGAGCGGCTGCACTAAACACTCTTTCGGAGTACACACTGGAGGGAGGGCAACTTAGGTAGAATAAAGCCAGTTTGTGCAAGGGCCTCCAAATTGCCTCTTTTTCCTGCCAGTATACGTACGGACTGTCTGACGTGCCTACTTGGATGCGGTCACTCATATAATCCTCCACCATTCTTTCAATGGTGAGAGAATCATATGAAGTGACAGTAGACGACATGTCAGTAATCGTTGGCAGGTCCTCAGTCCGGACCAGATGTCAGCACTCGCTCCAGACTGCCCTGCATCACCGCCAGCGGGTGGGCTCGGAATTCTTAGCCTTTTCCTCGCACCCCCAGTTGCGGGAGAATGTGAAGGAGGAGATGTTGACGGGTCACGTTCCGCTTGACTTGACAATTTTCTCACCAGCAGGTCTTTGAACCTCTGCAGACTTGTGTCTGCCGGAAAGAGAGATACAACGTAGGTTTTAAATCTAGGATTGAGCACGGTGGCCAAAATGTAGTGCTCTGATTTCAACAGATTGACCACCCGTGAATCCTGGTTAAGCTAATTAAGGGCTCCATCCACAAGTCCCACATGCCTAGCGGAATCGCTCTGTTTTAGCTCCTCCTTCAATGTCTCCAGCTTCTTCAGCAAAAGCCTGATGAGGGGAATGACCTGACTCAGTCTGGCAGTGTCTGAACTGACTTCACGTGTGGCAAGTTCAAAGGGTTGCAGAACCTTGCACAACGTTGAAATCATTCTCCACTGCGCTTGAGTCAGGTGCATTCCCCCTCCTTTGCCTATATCGTGGGCAGATGTATAGGCTTGAATGGCCTTTTGCTGCTCCTCCATCCTCTGAAGCATATAGAGGGTTGAATTCCACCTCGTTACCACCTCTTGCTTCAGATGATGGCAGGGCAGGTTCAGGACTGTTTGGTGGTGCACCAGTCTTCTGTACGCGGTGGCTGAATGCCGAAAGTGGCCCGCAATTCTTCGGGCCACCGACAGCATCTCTTGCACGCCCCTGTCGTTATTTAAATAATTCTGCACCACCAAATTCAATGTATGTGCAAAACATGGGACGTGCTGGAATTTGCCCAGATGTAATGCACGCACAATATTGCTGGCGTTGTCCGATGTCACAAATCCCCAGGAGAGTCCATTTGGGGTAAGCCATTCTGCGATGATCTTCCTCAGTTTCCGTAAGAGGTTGTCAACTGTGTGCCTCTTCTGGAAAACGGTGATACAAAGCGTAGCCTGCCTAGGAACGAGTTGGCGTTTGCGAGATGCTGCTACTGGTGCCGCCGCTGCTGTTCTTGCTGCGGGAGGCAATACATCTACCCAGTGGGCTGTCACAGTCATATAGTCCTGAGTCTGCCCTGCTCCACTTGTCCACATGTCCGTGGTTAAGTGGACATTGGGTACAACTGCATTTTTTAGGACACTGGTGAGTCTTTTTCTGAGGTCTGTGTACATTTTCGGTATCGCCTGCCTAGAGAAATGGAACCTAGATGGTATTTGGTACCGGGGACACAGTACCTCAATCAAGTGTCTAGTTGCCTCTGAATTAACGGTGGATACCGGAACCACGTTTCTCACCGCCCAGGCTGCCAAGGCCTGAGTTATCTGCTTTGCAGCAGGATGACTTCTGTGACATTTCATCTTCCTTGCAAAGGACTGTTGGATAGTCAATTGCTTACTGGAAGTAGTAAAAGTGGTCTTCCGACTTTCCCTCTGGGATGACGATCGACTCCTAGCAGCTACAACAGCAGCGCCAGCAGCAGTAGGCGTTACACTCAAGGATGCATCGTAGGAATCCCAGGCAGGAGAGGACTCGTCAGAGTTGCCAGTGACATGGCCTGCAGGACTATTGGCTTTCCTGGGTAAGGAGGAAATTGACACTGAGGGAGTTGGTGGTGTGGTTTGTAGGAGCTTGGTTACAAGAGGAAGGGATTTAGTGGTCAGTGGACTGCTTCCGCTGTCACCCAAAGTTTTGGAACCTGTCACTGACTTATGATGAATGCGCTGCAGGTGACGTATAAGGGAGGATGTTCCGAGGTGGTTAACGTCCTTGCCCCTACTTATTACAGCTTGACAAAGGCAACACACGGCTTGACACCTGTTGTCCGCATTTGTGTTGAAATAATTCCACACCGAAGAGGTGATTTTTTTTGTATTTTGACCAGGCATGTCAATGGCCATATTCGTCCCACGGACAACAGGTGTCTCCCCGGGTGCCTGACTTAAACAAACCACCTCACCATCAGAATCCTCCTTGTCAATTTCCTCCCCAGCGCCAGCAACACCCATATCCTCATCCTGGTGTACTTCAACAGTGACATCTTCAATTTGACTATCAGGAACTGGACTGCGGGTGCTTCTTCCAGCACTTGCAGGGGGCGTGCAAATGGTGGAAGGCGCAAGCTCTTCCCGTCCAGTGTTGGGAAGGTCAGGCATCGCAACCGACACAATTGGACTCTCCTTGGGTATTTGTGATTTAGAAGAACGCACAGCTTAAGTCTTTTCATTTTTCTAGCGAGAGGATGAGTGCTTCCATCCTCATGTGAAGCTGAACCACTAGCCATGAACATAGGCCAGGGCCTCAGCCGTTCCTTGCCACTCCGTGTCGTAAATGGCATATTGGCAAGTTTACGCTTCTCCTCAGACGCTTTTAATTTTGATTTTTGGGTCATTTTACTGAACTTTTGTTTTTTGGATTTTACATGCTCTCTACTATGACATTGGGCATCGGCCTTGGCAGACGACGTTGATGGCATTTCATCGTCTCGGCCATGACTAGTGGCAGCAGCTTCAGCACGAGGTGGAAGTGGATCTTGATCTTTCCCTATTTTAACCTCCACATTTTTGTTCTCCATTTTTTAATGTGTGGAATTATATGCCAGTAACTATCAATAGCAATGGCCTACTACTATATATACTGCGCACAACTGAAATGCACCACAGGTATGGATGGATAGTATACTTGACGACACAGAGGTAGGTAGAGCAGTGGCCTTCCGTACCGTACTGCTATATATACTGGTGGTCACTGTCAGCAAACTGCAAAACTAAAATGCACCACAGGTATAGAATGTAGATGGATAGTATACTTAATGACGACACAGAGGTAGGTACAGCAGTGGCCTTCCGTACCGTACTGCTATATATAGTATACTGGTGGTCACTGTGTCTGCAAACTGCAAAACTAAAATGCACCACAGGTATAGAATGTAGATGGATAGTATACTTAAAGACGACACAGAGGTAGGTACAGCAGTGGCCTTCCATACCGTACTGCTATATATAGTATACTGGTGGTCACTGTGTCAGCAAACTGCAAAACTAAAATGCACCACAGGTATAGAATGTAGATGGATAGTATACTTAATGACGACACAGAGGTAGGTACAGCAGTGGCCTTCCATACCGTACTGCTATATATAGTATACTGGTGGTCACTGTGTCAGCAAACTGCAAAACTAAAATGCACCACAGGTATAGAATGTAGATGGATAGTATACTTAATGACGACACAGAGGTAGGTACAGCAGTGGCCTTCCGTATCGTACTGCTATATATAGTATACTGGTGGTCACTGTGTCAGCAAACTGCAAAACTAAAATGCACCACAGGTATAGAATGTAGATGGATAGTATACTTAATGACGACACAGAGGTAGGTACAGCAGTGGCCTTCCGTACCGTACTGCTATATTTAGTATACTGGTGGTCCTGTATCAGCAAACTGCAAAACTAAAATGCACCACAGGTATAGAATGTAGATGGATAGTGTACTTAATGACGACACAGAGGTAGGTACAGCAGTGGCCTTCCGTACCGTACTGCTATATATAGTATACTGGTGGTCACTGTGTCAGCAAACTGCAAAACTAAAATGCACCACAGGTATAGAATGTAGATGGATAGTATACTTAATGACGACACAGAGGTAGGTACAGCAGTGGCCTTCCGTACCGTACTGCTATATATAGTATACTGGTGGTCACTGTGTCAGCAAACTGCACAACTGAAATGCACCACAGGTATGGACGGATAGTATACTTGACGACACAGAGGTAGGTAGAGCAGTGGCCTTCCGTACCGTACTGCTATATATACTGGTGGTCACTGTCAGCAAACTGCAAAACTAAAATGCACCACAGGTATAGAATGTAGATGGATAGTATACTTAATGACGACACAGAGATAGGTACAGCAGTGGCCTTCCGTACCGTACTGCTATATATAGTATACTGGTGGTCACTGTGTCAGCAAACTGCAAAACTAAAATGCACCACAGGTATAGAATGTAGATGGATAGTATACTTAATGACGACACAGAGGTAGGTACAGCAGTGGCCTTCCATACCGTACTGCTATATATAGTATACTGGTGGTCACTGTGTCAGCAAACTGCAAAACTAAAATGCACCACAGGTATAGAATGTAGATGGATAGTATACTTAATGACGACACAGAGGTAGGTACAGCAGTGGCCTTCCATACCGTACTGCTATATATAGTATACTGGTGGTCACTGTGTCAGCAAACTGCAAAACTAAAATGCATCACAGGTATAGAATGTAGATGGATAGTATACTTAATGACGACACAGAGGTAGGTACAGCAGTGGCCTTCCGTACCGTACTGCTATATATAGTATACTGGTGGTCACTGTGTCAGCAAACTGCAAAACTAAAATGCACCACAGGTATAGAATGTAGATGGATAGTATACTTAATGACGACACAAAGGTAGGTACAGCAGTGGCCTTCCGTACCGTACTGCTATAAATAGTATACTGGTGGTCACTGTGTCAGCAAACTGCAAAACTAAAATGCACCACAGGTATAGAATGTAGATGGATAGTATACTTAATGACGACACAGAGGTAGGTACAGCAGTGGCCTTCCGTACCGTACTGCTATATTTAGTATACTGGTGGTCACTGTATCAGCAAACTGCAAAACTAAAATGCACCACAGGTATAGAATGTAGATAGATAGTATACTTAATGACGACACAGAGGTAGGTACAGCAGGTGCCTTCCGTACCGTACTGCTATATATAGTATACTGGTGGTCACTGTGTCAGCAAACTGCAAAACTAAAATGCACCACAGGTATAGAATGTAGATGGATAGTATACTTAATGACGACACAGAGGTAGGTACAGCAGTGGCCTTCCGTACCGTACTGCTATATATAGTATACTGGTGGTCACTGTGTCAGCAAACTGCAAAACTAAAATGCACCACAGGTATAGAATGTAGATGGATAGTATACTTAATGACGACACAGAGGTAGGTACAGCAGTGGCCTTCCGTACCGTACTGCTATATATAGTATACTGGTGGTCACTGTGTCAGCAAACTGCAAAACTAAAATGCACCACAGGTATAGAATGTAGATGGAGAGTATACTTAATGACGACACAGAGGTAGGTACAGCAGTGGCCTTCCGTACCGTACTGCTATATATAGTATACTGGTGGTCACTGTGTCAGCAAACTGCAAAACTAAAATGCACCACAGGTATAGAATGTAGATGGATAGTATACTTAATGACGACACAGAGGTAGGTACAGCAGTGGCCTTCCGTACCGTACTGCTATATATAGTATACTGGTGGTCACTGTGTCAGCAAACTGCAAAACTAAAATGCACCACAGGTATAGAATGTAGATGGATAGTATACTTAATGACGACACAGAGGTAGGTACAGCAGTGGCCTTCCGTACCGTACTGCTATATATAGTATACTGGTGGTCACTGTGTCAGCAAACTGCAAAACTAAAATGCACCACAGGTATAGAATGTAGATGGATAGTATACTTAATGACGACACAGAGGTAGGTACAGCAGTGGCCTTCCGTACCGTACTGCTATATATAGTATACTGGTGGTCTCTGTGTCAGCAAACTGCACAACTGAAATGCACCACAGGTATAGAATCTAGATGGATAGTATACTTAATGACGACACAGAGGTAGGTACAGCAGTGGCCTACTGTACCGTAATGCTATATATTATATACTGGTGGTCACTGGTCAGCAAAACTCTGCACTGTACTACTCCTATATAATATTATACTGGTGGTCGCCAGTCCCCACAATAAAGCAGCACACTGAGCACAGATATGGAGTATTTTTCAGGCAGACAACGTATACTGGTGGTCACTGTCAGCAAAACTCTGCACTGTTCTCATGCTATATAATACAGCTGCTACCCAGTCCCCACAATTAAGCAGTGTGAGCACAGATATATGCAGCACACTGAGCACAGATATGGAGCGTTTTTTTCAGGCAGAGAACGGATAACTGGTGGTCACTGATCAGCAAAAGTCTGCACTGTACTCCTCCTATAGTATACAGCTGCTCCCCAGCCCTCCCCACAATTAAGCAATAGTGCACAATCAAGTTCAACAATAACGGAGAGGACGCCAGCCACGTCCTCTCCTTAACATTTCCAATGCACGAGTGAAAATGGCGGCGACGCGCGGCTGCTTATATAGAATCCGAATCTCGCGAGAATCCGACAGCGGGATGATGACGTTCGGGCGCGCTCGGGTTACCCGAGCCATACGGGAGAATCCAAGTATGGCTCGGACCCGTGTAAAAAGGGTGAAGTTCGGGGGGGTTCGGTTTCCGAGAAACCGAACCCGCTCATCACTAATTATAATAGGCAATAATAACTGTCTGTAGTCACAAATATATATTACTAGATGTATAAGTGGTGCATCAAATTTACTGTATAGCAATGTGCTGTTTAATATTTGATGAATCAGTAACATGAATAATTGTAGTAGCAATAAACTAACTAAAGTAATATTATATCTTATCTAGGGTAAATGTTTTTTTAACTTAAAGCGCGTTTCGCACAAACTTTTCCAAAAGATCGATTTGAAAAAAAATTCATAGGGGGTCATTATACAGATCAGCACGACCCCTTTCCTTTCACTTACCGTATATCTGTAGCAATCATTGTATGACCCCGAGCAATATATCACACACTGCCTGATCTTATAGCAATGCCACAGACAGGGAGACAAATCTAACATATCTGCCATCTCTTTGCACTGCAAACAATTCAATGACATTTGGTCTGCACAGGTTGAGTATATGTTGGCAGTCACAATGTCAACATTCCTATAGACAGTGATGAAATGTTGACATGTTAACTGTTGACATTGTGGTATTGACATGAACGTTAATATTGTTATTGACGACCTTTTGACTACATCCCGTCTGCAAAAATATAAATATATAAATACAAGATGATTGTATAACCATTGTTGGTGCTAATTTACAAATTAAAGCTAGTGTTGTTCATTAAACTTTATCTTGATTGTAGACTTCAGCGACCTCTAT